>NC_038050.1:22413232-22709904 GCF_002211085.1 Panicum hallii | reverse complement strand
CCCTCTGCCCCGCTCCACGCGTCGTGCTGCCCTTTCTCCACCGCCCGCAGTGCCCGCGCTGGCCGCCCCTTGCTCCTCCACGTCGGACAGAAGCCCCGAGCGGCCGCCACGCCGCCCTGACAGGCACGCCGGCACACCCGCCGTTTCGCGCTCGCTGCATGATCTTTCCCTCCCTTCTTCTTCCTTCCTACGGCCGTGCGGTGCTATAAAAGTGGACCGAGCCCCCTTCTCCCCGGTTGCTTTGCCGCTGCCTCCTCCCCACGACACCGAACCGCCGCCGCGATTTTCGCCGGAATCCTCGCTGTCGGTTTTATCCGGCTGCCCACCAAGGGGTATACCCAAGGTGGTAGGTTTTAGGTTGGGATGCGCCGAGATCAGGAACTCGAAGGTGCAGACAACACAAGATTTAGACAGGTTCAGGCCGCAATATGCGTAATGCCCTACGTCCTGTATGATGGTTTGTATTGCCTTGATGTTGATCTGGTGATCTTGTGTTTTGAGAGGGGTCCCTGCCTTATATATCCGGGGGGACAGGGTTACATGAATCCTAGCCTGATACTAGCTCAGGAATCGTACTCAAGTACAACTCGAGTAGTTTCCTTCTGTATCGACTAGTTCTACTCCGCATGCGAGTAAAAATACAACATAAATGAGGTACAGGACATGTCCTATCCCCTAGTCCAATACGGACTCCTTAATGTACACAGCCCCGTGGCCCCGGGTCTGACAAGCCCCCGAGCTCTTCGTAGCTGAGTCTGCAGGCTCTTCGAGTACTTCTGAAGTAGTCTTCGACTTCTTTCGCAACTCTGTGTTGAAATCTTTCTTCGAGTACTCCTTTGGCTGCATCGAAGCTATGAGTGCTCATGCCCCGAATTCCTTCTTTTATATGGGGTGCGATGAATAATCGCACTCCATATGGAGTAGCCCCCGAGCCTTAGGTTGAATCAAAGAATCAGGTTGAGGGTCAAATTAGTCTTGAGTCTTCTTCTCTTCTTATCCTTCGAGTACTTTCGAAAAATAAGTAGTTGATGCCACGTGTCCACAGCCCCCGAGCCTTGAGTCCAAATCTTTTGGAAAAAAGGATCCCAAAGGTCGTGGCAAAAAAGAGTTCCTTTTGAAAAATAAAGTCTAAGAAGAGGCAATTTAGCAAAAAATTAGACTCGAAACCCGAAAAACCTCTTTTTTCGGGAAAACTAACCCAGAAAAAATGGTAAATCGAGCAACGGCCCAAAAAATCTGCTAAAAAACTGCCTGTATCCAATTAATCCCAATGCGCGACGCTTCATCTTCCACACAGTAAACCACTGCCTGAACGCTGGTTATTTAACCCCGCAGTCAGTTAGGGTTTTTCCTGTGCCTTCAGATCTGACGCCGCCACCAGAAAAACAAAATCCCAATTAGCGTCTGACTTGTCCGACCATCACCCTCTCGCCGCCCTGCGTAGTCGAAAAACTTCGAGCCCACCACCGTAGCCCCCGAGCATTGTGCGAACAACTCGTGGCGGAAAAGGGGTGGAAATGGCGCCAAAGAAGATCAACCAAAAAGACTTGAAGGAAGCGCAGGCAGCGACCAGCGAATGGTCAATTAGTAAGTGCTCTCGCCAAAATCTTGCGAGTTTAGTACTGGGAGGTCTGCTTCAAGAGAGGGATCTCATTAATTGGCGCCTTCCTTTTCGTGATCCCTTCCCCATGGAAAGCGTCGATGAGATTGTTTCTTTCTGCTCTTTTTCTGAACGGGGATTCGCCCTCCCCACTTGCTCATTCTTCCGCGGTCTTCTCTACTTCTATGGGATTGAGCTGCAACACCTCAATCCCAACTCGATCTGCCATATCTCCATCTTCATCCACTTTTGTGAAGCCTTCCTCGGAATTGAGCCCCATTGGGCGCTTTTCCGCTATCTTTTCCGCATGAAGCCCCAACCCACCTCAAAAAATCCTTCTGCAATTGGGGGTGCTGGGATCCAGCTTAGGCAACACGCTAGTGACAAATACATTTCTTAAAAATTTCCTTCCAATGTCCCTGGGTGGAAACACCAATGGTTCTACATTACGAACCATGCCCCCCAACTCCCTGTGCGGTCCGGCAGGCCTCCTGTTCAACGCAGCGAGTGGACATTGGAGCCCAGTGAAGCCGAAATGGACCAAGTAAAAGAGCTGCTTGAGTTGATTGCCGCACACAAAGAGATGGGGGTAACCGGGGCGTCTGTGATGCTATCATTCTTTAAACGTCGAATTCAACCCATCCAACAGCGCCATACCTTAGGGTTCGAGTACATGGGTACTGAAGACCCATCCCGTATGTGCGCAGAAGAGCTTGGAGATGATGCTGCGCTTGTTCGCGACAGGCGAATTCTACTAGATGTGGATGCTGTCCCGTATGTTCCAGCAGGGTTTACAGCCCAGAATCGACCACCAGCAGTAAGTGTTCGACTTTCTCGACTTCTTCCCTTGATCTGAGGAGTGGATACTAACTGATTGTCGATTCGTCTTAATACAGGAAACATCAGCATTATATCGGAGTTACCCGCCACACCCCGATCTGCCCCCGGCCTTACCATACGCTGCCCAGTGCCGCCAAAGCACAGAAAGAACAAGTTGGCAGTGAATCAGCTACGGGCAGCCGGGCGGCTGGGGAGAGGGTGCAAGCCGACGACTCCTCCGGATCATCCGTGGACTGGTCGGGACGACGCACCTCTCATTTCCCCGGCGACGTTGGGATATGAGGAAACGCAAAGCCAGCGCCACTTGACCTTGCCGGGTAAGTGTTTGTCAAAACATGAAAACTGTCGAGTTGTTTTTGCTGAATACTGATGACAACCCTGTCTTGCAGCCCCTCGTCTTCTTTGCCCGGCTCTCAGCGCCAAAAGGTAGCGGAAGTGCCCCCCAGCAGAAAAGGTGCACCAGAAGCCGAGCCCATAGAGGGCGAGAGGGCCGATCCATCGCCTTCTGTCGCAGGCGATGTGACAATTGCCGTGGCAGGCGCAATGTCAGGGCAGCTCACGCCCTCGACCGAAACAGCACCGCCGCCGGCAGTAGGTGTCACAGGCATCGTTGTGCCCGAGCTGCCAGCCCCTTCGTCCTGTACACCAACTCCTCCAGCCACGAGTACCGTGATAAGGAAACCGTTGAAGCTGGTATGGAGGAAGCCGATAATGACGCGATCCCAGATGTAAGTAATGCCTTGGACCTTGCCCTTAGCCGTGTGTAAAGATCACAGTAAAAATGTTGTGCTTTTGTCGTAAGCAGATCAACAGCTGCGGTGACGCCAGAACTCGAGTTGGCGCCACCGGCCCCCGAGCTGTCGCCTGGGCTACCCGATGCGCAGGAGCCAGCAGGGAGGGCAGATGTAATCATGCTTGATTCGCCACTACCCGAGCTCCAGCACACTGAAGCCGAAGCCCCCGGCAATGAGCAAGTCGAAGCTACCACTGCCATTCCCGCCGACGGTGCAGGTAAATGATCCCACTGCCTTGTGCCACAATCATTGCTACTTTAACACTTGTCCTTTGCAGGGACCTCGCAGCCGTCAACTTTGGAGGGTGCGGGTGCTTCTTGCGAGGTACCCGAGTTGCGGACCCCTGTAGGGGAAAAAACCAATATGCTCCAAGAGGTGCACCTCCCAAGGGATGATCTGAGCCGCCTGCGCCAAATGATCAAGGCGATCGACTCATTTGCTCTGGTGAGTATTGACTGGACCACTGGTAACTGTAATCGATATCCTCTGACACCCAAAAACATGTAGGACATGAACCAGAAGACTTCAACGAAGCTGGAAGAGTCCACCAGGCGTATCGATGAGCTACTGCAGGAGCGAGCCGGCTTCGAGCAGAACATCATCGAGCTCCAAGGCCGACTCAAGGAACAGCGGAAAACCCATCAAGGTATGTTGAACTCAATTCTCAGAGTCATACCCGTAGTCGAGAACTTCATGATCTGAAACCTGCTTATCATCGCAGAACTTAAGCAGCTATTAAATTATAAGGAGGAATTGCTTACTGATTTGAAGAACATGCTATATCGCCGCGCAGATGAAGTCGAAGGTCTGCGGAAGGTGATGGCCGACACAGAGAAGCAACTAGTCGACTGCCTCCAGCAGATCAAGACTCTGGGCGAGGAAAAAGAGCAGCGCCAGAAGGAATTCGATGAGTTGAAGGTGGCAGCTCAAGAACTCGTAGAGATGGTGGATCCCCAGGAAGACGGTGCGGAAGATGGGCAACCACTACTTGATCGTCTTCGCGGGGCGCCACAAAAGATCCTCAATTTCGTCACCGAGGCTGCCACATCTTACGTGGGCCATGCCCTAGGCCTTGTAAAGTCCTTCTGGCCAAAGGCTCGGCTAGAAGTACTCGCGGAGGGTGCAGCTGCAGATTGTTCTGATGAAAGCTTCCGCGAGTATTTGCTAGAGGTCCGGCCTGTAGCTGAAAAAATTGTAGGAAACATGGTCCAGGATTGAACCGTTAGTACTTAAGACTTTTGTAATATAAGAAACCACCTTTGTTCCTTGGTAGTCTTATGTGCAGACTAAAAGCCCCATCTGCTTTGAAGCATAGGCGTGCTACCTCTGAGTGCAGCGACTCAGAGAGTAGTCGATTTAGCCCTTCGCGAGAGCTCATCGGGTGAGCTAGATAAGATCCTGCCAAAAAAGATCCACTCGGACCCGGAACGCGCAGCCTATGGCGCGACGACTAGGATGCTCATGGCAAACAGTCGAAAACTACCCTTAGGTGTAACCACCGCAGGAGTAGCCAAACGAGTTAGATAGAACCCAAGCCAGATGGGCCTAACCAGTTTGAAAAAACACGATCAGCATCGTGACGACTTTTGTGCCAACGGCAGGTAGTCGATTTATATAGAACTTGAGCGTGGCCAGAAGCCGCCACCGTTATATTCAAGAATTTACGTTTTCGGGCTGTGTGGCACAAAGCCGCCAAATCAACCCAGAAAAAGTAAAACTTGCTATGAATGCATACATAAATTGGACACGAGTCTGCCTAGGGGTAGAACCGTCGCAGGTGCTGGATGTTCCACGAGTTGGGTACATCCTGACCATCGGGGTGCCGGAGTGGATAAGATCCCGGTCTTGTAACCCTCTTGACGACGAACGGTCCTTCCCATCTTGAGTTAAGCTTGTGCAAACCCGACTCATCCTGAACGCGACGAAGGACGAGGTCGCCAATGCTAAATGACCTTTCCTTAATGTTGCGGTCATGATATCGCCGGATTCCCTGTAGGTAACGGGCTGACTGAACGAGAGCAGAGCAGCGAGCCTCTTCAACAGAGTCCAACTCCAGCTGTCGTGCTTCGTCCGCCTCGCCTTCTTTATACATCTCAACCCTTGGGGATTTCCACATGATATCTGCAGGAAGAATCGCCTCGGAGCCGTAGACGAGGAAGAACGGGGTCTGCCCTGTGGCCTTGAAAGGTTGAGTCCTGAGCCCCCAGATGACATGTGGCAACTCGTGAATCCACTTCCCGCCCTTCTTGCTGTTGGCATCGTAGAGTCTCTTCTTGAGACCATCAATGATCAAGCCATTTGCCCGCTCGACTTGCCCGTTTGCCCTTGGGTGTGCCACCGAAACGTACTTGACCTCGATGGACGAGTTTTCACAGAATTCCCAGAATTGGTTGGCCGTGAAATTGGAACCCAAATCAGTGATAATAGTGTTGGGGAAGCCGAAACGATGTAAGATGTCAGAGATGAAGTCGACCACCCTGTCTGGAGTAAGCTTGGCGATCGGCTTGAACTCGATCCACTTGGTGAACTTATCGATAGCCA
This sequence comes from Panicum hallii, assembly GCF_002211085.1. Taxonomy (NCBI): domain Eukaryota; kingdom Viridiplantae; phylum Streptophyta; class Magnoliopsida; order Poales; family Poaceae; genus Panicum; species Panicum hallii. The sequence goes on along the minus strand of NC_038050.1, from coordinate 22,704,129 downwards.
CCAGAACATGAGTAAAACCTCCTGGCGCCGTTGTGAAGGGCCCAATCATGTCGAGGCTCCAGCAAGCGAACGGCCAGGAAGGTGGTATAGTGATGAGGGTGTGGGCCGGGACATGAGTTTGCTTGCCGAAGAATTGGCAGTTCTGACATCGACGTACCAGATCTTCGGCGTCGGACACGGCGGTAGGCCACCAGAAACCGGCTCTGTATGCTTTGTCAACCAGTGACCTTGAGGCGGCATGATTACCACACACGCCCTCGTGTATTTCTCGCAATATGTCCAGACCATCTTCTGTTGTGACGCATTTCATGAGTACTCCGGATCGTGCGCCCCGCCGATAAAGTTTGTCTTCGACTAGGACAAACCCCTTGCTCCGTCGCATGAGGCGGGCGGCAGCAGCGCTTTTGGGGTCCATCCCGGTCGGTAAGACGAGATCTCGGATGAAGTCGATGAAAGGTCCTCTCCAGTCCTCACCAACCAGCAGCACCTCCCGTTCTGGTTGTACGGAGCCAGTGGTGGTGGAAACCGGTGGTGAAGAGCTGATGGACGGATGCGTCAGCTCCTGAACGAATACCCCTGCCGGGACTTGAGCTCGGGTTGATCCCAGCTTGGATAAGGCATCGGCAGCAACATTGTGTTCCCGCAGCACATGATGAACCTCTATGCCAGAAAATTTGTTTTCTAGCTTGCGGACCTCTTGTACATAGGCTTCCATGGTCTCCTTGTTGCAGTCCCACTCCTTGTTGACTTGCTGAACGACCAAAAGTGAATCGCCGTATACGAGTAGCCGCTTGATCCCTAGTGATATCGCCAAACGAAGCCCGTGAAGCAAGGCTTCATACTCGGCTTCATTATTGGATACCTCCCAGAGAATTTGGAGGACGTACTTGAGTTGTTCGCCTCGTGGGGAAATGAATAAAACTCCGGCGCCGCCGCCATCGAGCTTGAGGGAACCATCGAAATACATGGTCCAATGTTCTGGCTTGTCGACCGGTCTTGGAACTTGATTCTCCCTCCACTCTGCCATGAAGTCGACTAGAGCTTGGGACTTGATTGCAGTGCGTGGCTTGAAGTCGATCGACAAAGCCCCCAGTTCTACTGCCCACATTGAAATACGCCCCGTGGCGTCCTGGTTATGTAGGATATCCGCCAGCGGGTAGTCCGTGATAACGGTGATCTGGTACTCATCGAAGTAGTGACGTAATTTCCTTGAGGTGATCAATATGCCATAGAGAAGCTTCTGGACCGCCGGGTACCGCTCCTTAGACTCCGAGAGTACCTCACTGACGAAGTACACAGGCCTCTGCACGCCAAAAGCATGGCCTTCCTCGGAGCGCTCGACAACAATAACACTGCTAATAACGTGGGTAGTTGCCGCAATGTAAAGTAAGAGGGTCTCACCCGGTAATGGAGCCGTGAGGATTGGGGGCGACTGTAGATGTTGCTTGAGATCCTGCAGAGCCCGCTCGGCTTCCTCTGTCCAGTGAAACTTATCCTGACGCTTTAAGAGTTTGAAAAAAGGTAATCCTCTCTCCCCGAGCCGGGAGATGAATCTGTTAAGAGCTGCCATGCACCCTGTAAGTTTTTGTACATCTTTGATTGTGGCAGGTGCCTCCATATCAGTGATGGCGGTAATCTTTTCAGGGTTGGCCTCAATGCCCCGATTACTGACTATGAACCCAAGCAGTTTTCCTGACGGAACACCAAAAACGCACTTAGTCGGATTAAGCTTCCATCGGTACTTCCTTAGGCTGGCAAAAGTTTCCTCCAGATCCGCGATGAGGCCCTCGGGACTTCGAGTTTTCACAACCACGTCGTCCACGTAGGCCTCCACGTTCCGGTGTAGCTGATCAGCAAAGCACATCTGAATTGCCCGCTGATAGGTGGCGCCAGCGTTCTTCAACCCGAAAGACATCGTCTTGTAGGCATAAGTCCCAAACGGGGTGATGAACGCGGTCTTGATCTGGTCTTCTTCCTTGAGAGCGATCTGGTGGTAACCTGAGTAACAATCAAGGAAACATAACAGTACGCAACCTGCGGTTGAGTCGACTACCTGATCGATGCGAGGGAGCCCAAAGTGATCCTTTGGGCAATGCTTGTTGAGATCGGTATAGTCGACACACATTCTCCATTCTTTGTTCTTTTTTAATACAAGGACGGGGTTAGCAACCCACTCTGGGTGGATTACTTCTTTAATGAATCCAGCCGCGAGGAGTTTAGCTATTTCCCGTTTAATGGCCTCCCGTTTATCGGGGGCAAAACGACGAAGTCGTTGCTTCTTTGGTACAGCCTGTGGGTACACATTAAGACTATGCTCGATCAGCTCCTTGGGCACCCCTGGCATATCCGATGGCTTCCATGCGAATATGTCTCGGTTAGCCCGCAGGAAACTGACGAGCGCGAGTTCCTATTTGTCACCCAAGCCCGCGCCGATGATGGCTGTCTTAGATGAATCGCCTTCTTGGAGCTGGATCGTCTTGAGAGCCACCTCGCCCGTCGACTTGACGCCCAATTTACTCGCCTTCTTCGTCAGGATGTCCAGCTCAGCTTGAGAGAGTTGCTGTGCGGCCGCGAGTACTTCTTCGGAAGCATCTGGCACGCGGGAAGTCGATGCATACTGGATGGCTTCTTGGTTACAATCATAGGACTTCTTCAAGTCGCCTCGGAGCGTGAGCACACCGTTACATCCTGGCATCTTGAGAAGCAAATAGACATAATGTGGCACCGCCATGAACTTGGCGATCGCCGGCCTCCCCAGTATGGCGTGGTAGGAAGATTCGAAGCTGGCCACCTCGAACTTGATGAACTCGGTACGATAATTCTCCCTCGTCCTGAAAGTGACTGGAAGAACAACTGTCCCAAGCGGATGCGCGGCGTTGCCAGGAACAATACCGTAAAAGGGAGCTTTGCTCGGGGTAAGCTTGTTGGTAAGGTCCAGACCCATCTTCTTTAACGTGCTGGCGAAGATAAGATTGAGTCCACTCCCACCATCGATAAGAACCCGAGTAAGCTTGACTTCTGCGACCACGGGATCCAGCACCAGTGGGAACATCCCAGGCTCGGAAAAGCTGGTCCATTGGTCGTCACGGGAAAATGATATGGGGACCTCCGACCATCGGAGCGGTCGTGGCACCGCCGGTTCGACTGATAGAATTTCTCGTAGCAGCAACTTTTGTTCCCGCCTGGAGCAAAAATCTTCGTCACCGCCAAAGATGACATTGACGGTTTTGGAGGCATCCTGGAACTTGGGCGTCTCCGATTTATCCTCCTGTTCCTCGTCTTCGGGCTCTTTGCCCGTTGACTTGTTTTTCTTGCCGTTTCCAGGGGAGCCGAAGGTACGCTTGAGCTGAAAACAGTCGATCGCTGCGTGTTTAGAGTTGACACACCACGGGCACTTCTTCTGCAGAAGCTTTTCAAACTGCTCCTGCGTGGTCGACTTCTTGCCACGCGAAGGACGTTACACAGCCACGACGAGGTCGTCTGGCTTGCGTTTTCGGGATGAACCCGAAAAGTCCTGCTGGCCTTTGCCAGCCCGGTTGTCGTTGTTGCGCTTCTGGTTGAGGTTGGTGCGTCTTGGGAACCTCTCGCGCATCTTTTCTTCTTGTTCGGACCAGTCGTGCTTCATGTCGCGTAATCCTGCAACTGTTTTCGGCCTGTTACGCCCAAAATCACGATATATACCTGGGTCTGTGAGGCCGTTGTAAAAACAGTCGATGATGTCCTCCTCCGAGATGTTGGCGATGGTTGCCCGTACATCAAAGAAACGACGGGTGTAGGATCGGAGGAGTTCATTACGCTCCTGCTTGCACTGAGCTAGGTCATGCCGTGTTCCGGCTCGAGTTATCGCCCCCTGGAAGTTGTCGATGAAAACCTTCTTGAGCCCTTCCCAGGAGTCGATGGAGTCATCGGGGAGGCTTTCCAGCCAAGTCAGCGGTGCTGGCTCCAAAGCCATCGGAAAGTAGACGACTTTGGTAGTGTTTGAGCCGCCGGCCACCTCAACAGCCGTGGAGTAACAGCGGAGCCATTGCTGGGGGGCCTGCTTGCCGTCATACCTGGTAATGCCAATTGGCTTGAAACCCTCCGGGTACTTGTAGTTGTTGAATCTCGCAGTGAACACGGGGAAACGATCGCTGCAGTCAGCATCGTCTCGCTCGACTACCTCGCGCTCCCGTCGCCTCGAGTCGAGGACTGACCGGGCATCGCGCCCCTCATTGATCTTCTGACGAAGATCAGGTTGGTGACGTGGAGGATTGGGCTGCCTCGGGTTGTTTGCCGGAGGTGGCTGTCGCCTCCCACCGGTGATCTGGCTTCCACCCACGCCTTCATTGTTGTTGCTGCGTTGGGGTCTCGGGCGATGACCCGTTGTTCGACTTGGGGCCTGGCTTCGGCTGTCTCCGACGTGTTCGTCCCTGACGAGCGATGCCGGAGCCTGCTGGTCCAACTGGACCCACGCCCTTTGGGCGTAGATGAGTGCTTGTCGGACGTTGGGGTCGTTGCTTCGCTCGAGTAGTGCTGTTACCCGAGCAATGTTGGCCACAGGAGTCCTGAAGCCACGTTCATCTGCCGCGGCGAATTCGGCGTCGAGTTCGCGCTGTGCAGAATGTATGCGCTCGTTGGCGCGCCTTCTGCGAACCGCACGAGCTCTGTTCCTTGCACGTCGCGCGTCGCGCTCGGCGTCGTTCTCGTTCTCGGCTTCTGCGGTGTCTTCATCTTCCGATATGCCGTTGAGTGCGCCAATGGGGATGAGGGCGTCGTCGTCCCCTTCTTCCGCCATCAGGACTTGGCGAGTCGCGAGTTCTTCGGAAGGGGCTTCGACTAGCTCAGTCGAGCCCTCGGATATGGCAGCCAACGCCCTGCCCTCCTGAAAAGGCAAAGGCTCCAGATGGGCTACCAATCGGTCTTCATGTCCGAGTGGGTCGGACAAGTTCATCCCCCTCCAATGAACAATTCGTCCTTCGGAGGTGGTGGTGATCATTAGCCCGCAAGCGGCCAGGTGATCCTCAGCCTCCCGACATGCGGTGGCCACGGAGCCTCCAGCCTGGAGCAAAGAGTCCAAGTCCTTTTCCAACGTGGAAAAAGGAATAGAAGAGACAGACGCTGCCTCGGTTCCCCTGGCAGAGTCAGAAAACGGCAACTCATCGAGATTATCGACAAAGTCGTCGAGCCTTGCGGCAAGTGTTTTTAGCTTGAAGGTGTCGTCGATGGTGTGCCGACGGAAACCGCCCGTGCCGTTGGCGACGCAGACCCACGAGCCAAAAACGAAGGTTGTGCCCTCAGGGAGCACGGGACTGGGGAACTTGAAAATCGCCATCGAGTTCTCCAGCGGATCTCTGATGCGCTCCCCTACCTGGCGCGCCAGCTGTTGGGTTTTATCCGGCTGCCCACCAAGGGGTATACCCAAGGTGGTAGGTTTTAGGTTGGGATGCGCCGAGATCAGGAACTCGAAGGTGCAGACAACACAAGATTTAGACAGGTTCAGGCCGCAATATGCGTAATGCCCTACGTCCTGTATGATGGTTTGTATTGCCTTGATGTTGATCTGGTGATCTTGTGTTTTGAGAGGGGTCCCTGCCCGCCCTTATATATCCGGGGGGACAGGGTTACATGAATCCTAGCCTGATACTAGCTCAGGAATCGTACTCAAGTACAACTCGAGTAGTTTCCTTCTGTATCGACTAGTTCTACTCCGCATGCGAGTAGAATACAACATAAATGAGGTACAGGACATGTCCTATCCCCTAGTCCAATACGGACTCCTTAATGTACACAGCCCCGTGGCCCCGGGTCTGACACTCGCCAATCACACCACCCCGCTTCGATTCCGCTGGCCCAGAGCTTCCTCGCCTCCTCCCCTTGCTCCACAGCCTGATCCAACCCAGCCCCGGCCATCCCCCTCGCCGGAATCACCTCACCCCGAGCCGCCCCTCACCGGCGCCGCCCGAGCTCGGCCTTGCCGTCGACAGCCCGCACCGCCGCCTCTTCGTTCAATCCACGTATGGAAATCGCTTCCTCCTTGCCCACTGGTGCTCATGCACGCGCTAGTTCCCCGCGTTCGCCGGCCCTTCGCCGGGAACGACGGCGCCGCCACGACCGCCGCCCCTCCTCGCCGTCGGCAGAATTCCACCTCTGCCCGTCGAGCCCTGCCTTGTCCAACTTGTTCCCCACCCCCTGCTGGTCATCCCCACCGGCCCCTCCCCACCGGCGACCTTGCCGCCGGCGAGAACACGATGGGCCCGAGCGGCCGGGCAGTGTCGAGGCTGGATAGGGACGTGTCTGTGTGAAGAGAACTCCTCCCAGGGGTCTGAGCGCAAAAAGGCCAAGACCCTCCCCTCTAGTGGATCTATTATTTCATGTGTGTGTGTATTCTATCTTGCAAAATTCGTAGAAAACCACAGAAAAATCCAAAAATGGAAAATTTAGTTTTGTTGGAAACTAGATTTCAAACCCTATAACTTTTGCTAATAAAGTTTAGTTTGAAACAAAATACTTTTACCTCTATTTTAAATCCAAGGTTAAATTCAATTCGGATGGTCCGCCTCTCACGAGGATTGAGACTGCTTATCCCTTTTACCACAGAGAGTAAAAAGTGAAATTGTTGATGAAGTAATCTTGATGAATGATAATATCTATCTTGCTTGTTTAGTGTAGGTGCTTACCTAGACAACTAATCAAGCTAGAATCTGGAAGCTAAAACTGGAAAGTAGGTTATACTCTTAGTTGCTTTTTTCAGCTAAAAATAACCCAGAACCCTTGCAATGCCTTCATGAATCTAGTTACGGGCTAAAGTATACCCAAGCCCGGGTAAGCCTTGCTGAGTATTACAATACTCAGCCTTGCTAGTATCTATTTCAGGTATGACCTTCGAGAACCCCACGGACAACCCTGTGTGGCCAACGTCCGTTCCTTTTGGCTGGTCCGTGGAGTGAGACCCGTCCCCGGCTGGCAGTGACCCTCCGGAGTGACACCAAGCCCTGGGCTAAGCATGGTGTCCGCCTTTGCGACGTGTGTAGTCGCGTAAACTTTTCTTTCCGCTGTGAGTTTTGGACAAGCTGTTACGCTTGTCAGTTTGAACACTGTTTGTATAAGTTTACTTATGTTTGAACTCAGCTTGTAATAATGTATGAATGACTGTAAATTAAAAGTTGATGAGCTATTCTGTGATTGTAAACTCGCCTTCGTGCGAGGTAAACCTGCTTCAATCCTGTTGAACCGTGGTTGTATCGGGCGGAGACCCGACAGACCAATGGATTATTCCGTTTGAAGTGCGTTAAGCTAATAGCAGTTGTACGGTAATCATTAGCGCACTTGAGCCAGAATAATTTAGGCAGTTCTGCCACAGCTGGTATCAGAGCTGTAGGTTTACTTTTACATCTGGAAAAGTTCTTAAAAAGTGTTTTCAGAATAAAAATTGGCCCACTAATGAGTTTACAAAGTACGTTGGATCCGTTAAGGTTGATGATTAGAACGTAAGGCCCTAGGGACTTATATGGGAAGTATCAGGTGGCTATTGGTATTTATATATGTATAGATAGTTCTGACTTGCAGCACTACTTTCTGTCGAAATTTAAATTCTTGCATAATTCAACTTTATATTCTGTTACGACACCTACGATTGTGAGGTAAGAAGGTAAGGATCCTCAGCTAACTGGGGAGTTAGCCTTCCCGTCGGTGATGCGAACCGAACGCTGTTTCTCAAGCAGTGGCTTACTTGAGATGCTGCCAATATACCAACTTAGATTGATTATATTGGGAGTATATGGTTCGGCGCAGGGTATGGCGATCGCTGTTCATACCCCCGCATTTTGCGGTACCCCCCCATGAATACGTTGTTTCGATAACGTATGCTAACGTTGTCTGTACGGCGGTAATTGTACAGATGCTGTTTCTATAGTGAACAGTACTGTTTGGGGATGCTTTCATGTCGTGCTACCATGAAAGGTTCATAATATATATATGTGTTCTTCTGCAGGTACACTAACCATGATTACGAGGTTAGGACGCCTAGGATTTACCGATTAGTTATATGTAGTGAGAGACATATGGATATGCCACCGGAATTAACTACGTAAGTCCAAATTTATTCGGCAGTTGTTTTGGTTGTGAGGGCGAGTAGTACGTGCATACATAATCTGTTGTCAAACCAAAGAATGTACTGTATGTTACTGCTGTTAAGGATGTATGATGTGTTATTTATCTTTGGGATGGGTTAATGGAGTTCTGATGATAGTTTTAAGTTGGGTATCTTATAATACCTTAGACTTCCATCTGATTTTCAGTCCCTGCTGTTATCAGAATTCATTATCCCATTCTATTTATCTTGTACTTCCTTAACAAGGTAAAAAGTCTCACCATTTGCATTCTTGTTGCAGATGGCAGCCCCTTCTAATGTCTTCTGGGATCCGGAAGGGCATCTTCACACCAATGCCCTTCATTGGGAGGGTTTCCCTCGTTTACTTTGGGAATCCTTGCAGTCCTTCCACTATACGGAACCTTCCCAGTATGATGTTGTTGAACATTTGGAAGAAGGAATTCACAGAGCCCATGTCAGGATGACTATTCCTCAGCATCCTTTTCACTCGCAATGGCAGCCTATTGAAATCAGCATGGTGGGCTATCGAATCGTGGATACTATCGAAGCGGCAGCACTAGAAGCTATCTATGCTTTCTGTAATCAACATCCCGGGGAAGTCGCAGGACAACCCATTGGTTTGTTTGCTATAACAGATCCTGGTGAGTCAGAATGGGATCTCAGGGTAATTCCTGAGAGTCACAGATTGGAAGGTTCACCGGAAGAAGTTCTTCGAGGGATGAGGCGTTTCACGAGTGTGCAGTACCATTACCACTCGTTGCTATATCGTGAGATAGGCCAATTGATTAATGCTGCGTGAAGTCTCCATGGGGAAGCTACTAGACATATCACCCAAGTGGATCAACTTCGAGCTTTGGTGATTGAGAAGGATGGAATCATTGCTACCCAACATGAGACTATTCATCACAGGGAAGATCAAATCAATGAAAGTGATGCGATGATCACCCAACGCAACACAATCATTGAATTCCTTCAAGAGCAGATTCATGATCTTATCCTCGAGGTGGATGATGCCAATGCGCACATTAATGAGCTCCAACAGTAGCCCATACCTCCTGCAGTACCGGCACCTGAAGAAGAAGAAGAAGATCCCGAGGAAATAGAGGGAGTCTCCGAGATTAACTCTGAGCACGGAGACCCTGTCATCAGACCCCATCATTCCTCTTCGGGTAGTCAGTCATCAGTAGGAAACTTTGATGACTTCTAGTTGTGGTTGAGTGAGTGGTGGTTTAGTTGTGACTAGTGTAGAAAGATGTGACATAGGCAGTGTGCAGTCTATCTAAAGGTAGAGCCACTTGTTGTGTATGTGGCATGTGCTTTTAGGCAAAGGGTTGTAGTAGTTTGAGTGTGTTGATATAAGATGTAAGGAATATCAGTGTCTGCATAGTAATCTAAATCCTGTGTTTTGTTATCTTGTTCAATATTCATGCATCTGTTATAAGCGGATTGAATGGAGTGTATGGATTACATTCTCATTTAGTTTTTGTATATCGTCTGAAATTGGAGTAAGAATATGGTTAATAATAGATATCTCCTTTATTTCAGATGGTTGGAGCTAATCGAGGAACCCCGGAAGGATTCCGGGCAGGTCAGCCTGGTGGTTCTCAGCAACCACCACTGCCACCTCCAAACCTGGCCGAGGTTATGGCCCGGCAAATTGAGCTTCTTAATCAACTTGTACAAGCTCAAATGGGCCACTTTCAGCAGCAACCTCGAGGTCGAGGTGAACCCCTGTCAGCCAGTTACCAGGATTTCCTCAGCACTCAACCACCATTATTCCATAAGGCGGATGAACCTTTGGACGCAGACGCTTGGCTTCGAACCATCGAGTCCAAGTTCACCTTATTATCAGCTCCATGTTCAGATGAGAATAAGGTGCTCTTTGCAGCCCAGCAACTCCGAAGCACTGCCCGTCTTTGGTGGGATCAGTTTCATGCTATGCAACCTGCCGAACATGTTGTCACCTGGGACGAGTTTTGGACTGTGTTTCGAGCGCATCACATACCGGAGGGACTCATTGAGCGAAAGCTCAATGAATTTTTGAATTTGACTCAGGGTAGCCGCACCGTTACATAGTATGCACAGGTTTTCAATCACTTGTGCCAGTATGCGGGATCTCATGCGGACACTGATGCCCGCAAATGTGATCGCTTTCTCCGAGGCCTAAACACCAAACTTAAGGAATGGCTGAATTTGGTAAAGGCCGACAATTTTAATGAGTTGGTCAATATGGCCATTACTCAAGAGGATTGTATTGCTGCCCACAGAGCAGAAAAGAAACGGAAAGCACCTACAGGGCTTGCAACTCCACAATCGCCAAGATATCGGTTGGTTCCGAGTAACACCCCTCGAGCTCCGCCTCGAGGCAATTTGCCTGGCAGATGGGTAGCCCGACCTCCCCAACAGGCACAATTCAACCGACCACCGCTGCCACAAAATCAACAGCAACCACGACAAGGTCCGCGGCTGAGCTTTCCAACAGCTACTCCAGAAAACAACAATTATCGTTGTTTCAATTGCGGAAGCCCGTCCCACTTCATTAAGGACTGCCCTCAACCTAGGAAATCTTTCCAAGGGCAGGCATCTAATCCAAACCACCAGGGAAAGGGCAAGAGGCAAGTGGTCCAGGTCCGTCAAGGGAGGGTGAATCTTACCACACTCTTCGAACTTCCCGAGGGGACACCGATAATGACGGGTACATTTTCTATCAACCATTACCCCGTTACTGTTCTTTTTGATACCGGTGCCACCCATAGTTTTATCAGTACAAAGCTTGGAACTAAGATAGGTTTGGATATTTATCCTGTTAATGGGATATATCTAATAACAACTCCTGGTGGTAGCATCTCCTCAAATCACGTCTGTAGAGGCGTGCCAATTCAAATAGGTAATACTCTGATAAAGTCAGATTTACTATTACTAGACCTAAAAGGAATGGATGTTCTTTTAGGAATGAATTGGATGACCCAGTACCATGTATCTATAGATATCCCTTCCCGAACGGTGGAGATAGGTTCACCAGAAAATGAGCCTAGCCTTCTTTATCTCCCACAACCACAGTACTTCAACTCTTGCACCTATGCTACATCTGGGGTCAAGCTAAAAGAGATTCCAGTCGTCTGTGAATATCCAGATGTTTTTCCGGATGACTTACCTGGAATGCCCCCAGATAGAGATATCGAGTTCATCATAGAACTCCAACCTGGTACAGCCCCTATCTCTAAGAAATCTTATTGCATGCCTCCTAACGAGTTGGCTGAATTGAAAATCCAACTCCAGGACCTCTTAGACAAAGGTTTCATTCATCCAAGTGCATCACGCTGGGGTTGTCCAGCCTTGTTTGTGAAAAAGAAAGACAATAGCTTAAGGCTGTGTGTTGATTATCGTCCTCTCAATGCGGTAACCATCAAAAATAAGTATCCGCTACCCCGCATTGACATTCTTTTCGATCAACTAGCCGGAGCTAAGGTATTCTCCAAGATTTATCTATTCTAAAACTCCAGAAGATCATGTTAAACATCTTCATGTCATCCTTCAGCGGTTGAGAGACCACCATCTGTACGCCAAATTCTCCAAGTGTGAGTTTTGGTTGGATACAGTAAAATTCCTGAGCCATACCATTTCTGGTGACGGAATATCCGTCGATCCCAGTAAAGTACAAGAAGTGATGGATTGGAAACCCCCAACCTCCGTCCATCAAATCCGTAGTTTTCTTGGTCTAGCAGGCTATTATCATCGATTCATCCCGGATTTCTCCAGAATAGCCAAGCCTATGACCGAACTACTAAAGAAAGGTGTTAAGTTCTCTTGGGATCAAAAATGCGATGATGCATTCCATATTCTCAGAGATCATCTCACTACTGCTCCAGTCTTGGCTTAGCCTGATGTGTCAAAACCCTTTGCTATCTATTGTGATGCATCAGGAACTGGACTTGGTTGTGTCCTTATGCAAGACCACCGAGTGATTGCATATGCATCTCGGGCACTCAGAGTTCAGGAACAGAACTATCCTACCCATGACCTCGAACTAGCAGCTGTCGTCCATGCCTTGAAAATTTGGAGATATCATTTAATGGGTGCAAAGTGTCATATCTATACTGACCATAAAAGCCTCAAATATATCTTTACCCAAGCAGATTTGAATATGAGGCAAAGACGCTGGTTAGAACTGATCAAGGATTATGATCTAGAGGTACATTATCATCCAGGCAAGGCCAATGTCGTTGCAGATGCTCTTAGTCGCAAGGCACATTGTTCTTGCCTATCTGTTGAAGCTTTCAACGAAACTCTTTGTTGGGAAATGAGAAAGCTTAATCTAGAAATCATTCCTCAAGGTGACTTAAACCATCTTTCGGTTGAAGCCACGCTTAGGGATGACATTGTTCTAGCTCAGCAGCGTAGTGAGGGAGTTGGAATCATTAAGCAGAAGCTAATGCAAGGAGAGAAAAAGTACAAATGTTTCCAGGTGGATTCCGAAGGAGTTTTGTGGTTCAACAAACGTCTTGTGGTACCTAAGGACCATAAACTCCAAAAGCAAATAATGGACGAAGCCCACCTGTCCAAATTTTCTATACACCCCGGCAGTACCAAGATGTACCAAGATCTAAAACAAAGCTTTCGGTGGACCCGTATGAGACGAGAAATTGCCAAGTACGTCTCAGAATGTGATATCTGCCAAAGAGTCAAAGCCAGTCATCTGAAGGCTGCTGGTACACTCCAACCTCTAACCATTCCCTCTTGGAAATGGGAAGATATCAGTATGGATTTTATTGTTGGATTACCTAATACTTCTCTGAGACATCACTCTATTTGGGTAATCGTAGATTGATTAACCAAAACTGCACATTTCATTCCCGTGCATACTACGTATGTTGCTAAGAAGTATGCCGAGATATATTTGAATCAAATTGTTCGTCTTCATGGAGTACCTAAGATGATTATCTCCGATCGCGGAGCACAATTTGTTCCTCGATTCTGGGAGCAACTCCAAGATGCTCTTGGAACTAAGTTAATTCGAAGCTCGGCGTATCATCCTCAGACAGATGGACAGACAGAAAGAATAAATCAGATCCTGGAGGATATGCTTAGAGCCTGTGTCCTCCAATATGATAAACATTGGGACAAATGCCTACCACTGGTAGAATTCTCATACAATAACAGTTATCAGACCAGTCTCAAGATGGCCCCATTTGAAGCATTGTACGGTCGCCATTGTAGAACTCCTTTAAATTGGTCACAAACTGGCGAGCATAAAATCTTTGGACCCGACCTTATTAATGAGGCAGAAGAGAAAATAAGAATTATACAGGCAAATCTTAAGATGGCATAATCTCGACAGAAAAGCTACGCTGATATACGAAGAAGCCCGTTACGATTTCAAGTCGGAGACTTCATATATCTTCGAATATCTCTTACTCGAGGTATTCAAAGATTCTGTGTAAAAGGGAAACTTGCTTCTCAATACATCGGACCCTTTAAAATCCTTGAAATCGTGGACCCGTAGCTTACCGTCTCCAACTTCCTCCTCAATTAGCGGCCATTCATAACATCTTCCATGTATCCCAACTCAGGAAGTGTATTAAGATCCCTACCAAAATCATCGATTCCCAAGCTATCGAAATCGAACTAGATTTGACCTATACAGAGTATCCAATCAGAATACTAGACACTAAAGAGAGAAGCACCAGAAGAGAAACCTTCAGAATGTATAAGATTCAATGGAACCATCATACAGAAGAAGAAGCAACATGGGAAACCGAATCATATCTTCAGCATAACTTTCCCGACTTCTTCCAAGCCAACCTCCGAGCTTGATTATTCAATTCCATCTTGTTCCGGAATCTCGGGATGAGATTCTTTTTAGGGGGGAAGGCTGTGACACTCAGGTAAATAGCATGGTCACACCCTAGAGTTTTAGTATGTTTTTATGTGCAAAATGTGGCAAAGGTGTGTTTAATATGTGCAATGCTAAGGAAAAGTGTTGTTTATATAATTATATTTAACTAGAGGTCCTTTTGTGCTAAATGGGTAGATATGGAGGGAAAAGTTCAAAAGCATGAGGGTTGTTTTGCAAAAGATGGAAACTTGCGTTTAAATCGCAAATATATGTAAAACTACCCTTGGATATATGTGTAGTGTAGTTTTATCTATAGGATTTACATAAAGTTTGAAAATGTTACTAAGTTTATAGTAACTTCAAAACTGTTGCTCTACTGCAGATGAACCTTAAAGCAAAGTTGTAGAGCTTGAAAAACTATGCACTTTTGCTTTTGGGACCATCTCCATTTGAGCACTGGTTTAAAAGTTATAAGTGCTTTACAGTGGAGTCCCCGTATTTCTTTGATTTTGCATTTCAGTCCTCTTCTTCTACCTCCCTCTCTTCCTCCCCTGTTTCTCCTCTGCTACACGCCGCCGCCTGCGCCCGGCCCTGAGCGCCGTCCTGCGGCTCTGCGCCCCTCTGCCCCGCTCCACGCGTCGTGCTGCCCTTTCTCCCACCGCCCGCAGTGCCCGCGCTGGCCGCCCCCTTGCTCCTCCACGTCGGGCAGAAGCCCCGAGCGGCCGCCACGCCGCCCTGACAGGCACGCCGGCACCGCCAGCCATTTTGCGCTAGCTGCATGATCTCTCCCTCCCTTCTTCTTCCTTCCTACGGCCGTGCGGTGCTATAAAAGTGGACCGAGCCCCCTTCTCCCCGGTTGCTTTGCCGCTGCCTCCTCCCCACGACACCGAACCGCCGCCGCCGATTTTCCCCGGAATCCTCCCCAATCACACCACCCCGCTCCGATTCCGCTGGCCCAGAGCTTCCTCGCCTCCTCCCCTTGCTCCACAGCCTGATCCAACCCAGCCCCGGCCATCCCCCTCGCCGGAATCACCTCACCCCGAGCCGCCCCTCACCGGCGCCACCCGAGCTCAGCCTTGCCGTCGATAGCCCGCACCGCTGCCTCTTCATTCAATCCACGTATGGAAATCGCTTCCCCCTTGCCCACTGGTGCTCGTGCTCGTGCGCGTGCCACGGCCGCCGCCCCTCCTCGCCGTCGGCAGAATTCCACCTCTGCCCGTCGAGCCCGCCTTGTCCAACTTGTTCCCCACCCCCAGCTGGTCATGCCCCGCCGGCGACCTCGCCGCCGGCGAGAACACGCTGGGGCCGAGCGGCCGGGCAGTGTCGAGGCTGGACAGGGATGTGTCTGTGTGAAGAGAACTCCTCCCAGGGGTCTGAGCGCAAAAAGGCCAAGACCCCCCCCCTCTAGTGGATCTATTATTTCATGTGTGTGTATATTCTGTCTTGCAAAATTCGTAGAAAACCATAGAAAAATCCAAAAATGGCAAAATTAGTTTTGTTGGAAACTAGATTTCAAACCCTATAACTTTTGCTAATGAAGTTTATTTTGAAACAAAATACTTTTACCTCTATTTTAAATCCATGGTTAAATTCAATTCGGATCGTCCGCCTCTCACGAGGATTGAGACTGCTTATCCCTTTTACCACAGAGAGTAAAAAGTGAAATTGTTGATGAAGTAATCTTGATGAATGATAATATCTATCTTGCTTGTTTAGTGTAGGTGCTTACCTAGACAACTAATCAAGCTAGAATCTGGAAGCTAAAACTGGAAAGTAGGTTATACTCTTAGTTGCTTTTCAGCTAAAAATAACCCAGAACCCTTGCAATGCCTTCATGAATCTAGTTACGGGCTAAAGTATACCCAAACCCGGGTAAGCCTTGCTGAGTATTACAATACTCAGCCTTGCTAGTATCTATTTCAGGTATGACCTTCGAGAACCCCACGGACAACCCTGTGTGGCCAACGTCCGTTCCTTTTGGCTGGTCCGTGGAGTGGGACCCGTCCCCGGCTGGCAGTGACCCTCCAGAGTGACACCAGGCCCTGGGCTAAGCATGGTGTCCGCCTTTGCGACGTGTGTAGTCGCGTAAACTTTTCTTTCCGCTGTGAGTTTTGGACAAGCTGTTACGCTTGTCAGTTTGAACACTGTTTGTATAAGTTTACTTATGTTTGAACTCGGCTTGTAATAATGTATGAATGACTGTAAATTAAAAGTTGATGAGCTATTCTGTGATTGTAAACTCGCCTTCGTGCGAGGTAAACCTGCTTCGATCCTGTTGAACCGTGGTTGTATCGGGCGGAGACCCGACAGACCAATGGATTATTCCGTTTGAAGTGCGTTAAGCTAATAGCAGTTGTACGGTAATCATTAGCGCACTTGAGCCGGAATAATTCAGTCAGTTCTGCCACACATTGGACCCTAACGGGTCCGATGGGCCTCCTCACCTCTGTGCCCTGATCGGGGGCGCCCCAGCTCGTTCCTAGCTGGTGGGCCCCCGTCACGCTGAGCTATAAAAGGACAGGTGGGGGCCAGCGGCACGAATCACGAGAATCGCCACCGCTGCCACCCCACCGGACATTGCAACCCTAGCCGATCTAGAGTGAGCGCAGTAGCGACGGAAAGCACCACCGCCGGCCATCTTCCGCGCCTTCACCTCGACCCCGAGCCCGCGGACGCGACCACACCCTCGGCCACCGCGAGCATCTGCCACCGCGAGCACCTACGCCTACGCCTCGGCCACCGCGAGCACCTGCGCTGCAGGACCATGGCGGGCACGACTACATCGGCTGCGACGCAAGGCCACGAAGGTATACCCCGTGCCCCTCCCCTGTCTCTCTCTCTCTCTGTTGAACGGATTACTAAAGGATTACATGAGTTCTTCTAATCTAATCAATGCGGTAGCCGATCCCGTGCCTAACAGCTAGTACCTCAGAGAACAGAAGTGCACAAGGAAGGAAGATTTCTGGGCCGTCACCAATGCAAAACACATATTACGATGATGCCTTTAGGAACTAACCATTCATGTCCGCCAATGAAGCCACTTGGTGTTGGATGCAACATCTAGCCTGCCATCGATTTAGGTGACAAAACTGCAACAATCAAGTCCGGTTCCATGTTTTGGAAGCAGTGCAAGTAAATTTGATATTTTTGCATGTTCTGCAATTTTATATCCAACACATGCTTGCCCAAGAGCATGCCACATGCTAACCCTCATGAACCCATACACAATTCACTTATAATTAAGACAAACCCGGTAGTCATAGTACATTTTTGCCACGTGCCCAAGTAATAAGCAGACGTACCATATACAAATCACACATCACCCTAAGAATCATAGGGAGCAAATTTTAATATTACAAGCTTAGTTATTCGAGTTCACAAGTTCATAACTAAGGAGGGTTCAAATCTGAAATTAAAGAGGTCTAAGCTTCAGATTACAACCTTGGGCTCACAAAGGATAGTAACAGTAGCATGAATTAAGGTTTAAAGTTTTCCATCATCATGCTCTCATAAGAGCCCATCTACGCAGTGGATACGATATAACCAAAGCATGGTAAATAATAGTATCTTTGCCCACGGACGCCATTGTGGCAACAAAGTTATACTCCTCACTTCGCCAGGGTCAATGGGGTAAAACTGTCAAACACGTGCTCCGGCTCATCTGCAAGTTAGGGTTAAAAGCAATATGAGTACAAAAGGTACTCGCAAGTCTTACGCCATTAAAATAACAAAGAAGGATATTTCAAGGATAAAGCCTTAGGCTTAAATTGTTTTTGCATAAGCATAAGCAACCTAAACCAAAAGATTACTCACTAACAAGTTAATTAATTTTGCCCAACCCTCAACAAATTTTAGTTGATTATGAGAGGAACAATTAAGTAAAGCATGGAATTCGAAGTAACCATAGCCAAACATTCACAGATAGCTCTACCAAAAATTCATGGGAATTGTTTTCTCAAAACCAAGAGCACAGAAATTTGAATACTTTTATATATTAACGCTGGAAGGGTATACTTCTTTACCCAACCGGGCAAAGTTGGATAAGGGGTACTCGCATCAACTGTTCCTAACAAGTCTCAACCATTAAGAACGTGCCTACCTTGCGCAGAGAGCCATCTAGATCCATCGGGAATACCCCTAGGCCTCTCTAAAAATTCCAAATGCCACTCATATAGGATTGTGCCTCAACGACCAACACAAAGTAGGTAATAGGCTAATCCACACCATTATTGGATACGTGACGAAAGTGTTGTTCAAGATTAACGTCATCCATAGATGGATCTTGAATGATTCAAGCTGACTATATCTCCGAGACTTCTTTGTCGAGATCCTACTATTCCGCCCGAATCACGAATCCATTTCGCCAACGATAACCATTTTTTCCAACAAGTGCAACCAATAAAAGCATCGGGGATTGTTAGTACTAACTCAACTACTCAAGTGACAAGCAAAAGGATATTCAAAGCAAGTAAGGTAAAGGCATAAGGATAGGTAAATAACAATGCGATAAATAACATAGTTATATAACCCACAGGTAGTAGGAGGAGGAGTTTCCCCTCACAGTTTCAGAAAGGAGTCTTGATTGGTGCCTCAGCTCTTTGCTGAGCCATATGGATTAGATGAAACGATGTGATTTTCAAGAACTCCACCACTAACTCTCCTTTGCAGGTAATCTTCAGGGCGACGTATTGGATCAGGTCTTGATCTATCCTATCTAAAGAGGAAGAGAGGTCCATCCTGAGGAAGTGCTGCCAACAATTGGAGGTCACCATCATGGAGTTTTCAACAACTTTGGATGGAAGTTTAGAAATATGATTAGTGGATAGTCTGGTATCCTGTTTTCCAGTTTGGTTCTCTTTTGTAACGCGTGTGACATGCTGCAGACTATGTGCTGCTTCTGTTTACAAACTTATGGCTGCAAGCTGGTATTTGTGGTAGTTGAGGCCGATTTCCCCTTATTAAAGAAAAGGTATATAACCCACAAGTATCCAAGTGATAGATATAGAAGTCAATCGATTTTTTATGGGTAAAGGAACCATGCACAGCTGCTTATCTTGGTTCTCTTCCGCCTCAACAACGAGCTCAACTTCAGATACCATGATACATGAATGGATGCATGCATTAGAAATGATACCATGAATGCGAATGCATCAAAACGAATGGCACAACAAAACTCAAGGCGGCCAAGATTAATAAGCACAAAGATAAAAGGGAAATGCAATACTACAATTCAATTATTAATAAAAAGGCGCCTAAGCAAGCATTTACACAATTAAATTCATAAAGCAAGTAAATAAAATGAAATAATTTTCACATCTAGAGAACATCAACTCAAACTCATGAGATTTGGATTTTCACTAAAAGCAATTCTAGATAATTAACTATGAAGGAACCAATTTTCAGCTCCTAAAACAAGTTAAATCACAAGAGGCATGCAAACCACAGCAAACAAATCCAAGAAAAGTACCATGGCAACGACACAGTGACACCAAGCTAATGGATAATACAACAACAACAACAACAACAACTTAGCCTTCTGTCCTAAGGAAGTTGGGGTAGGCTAGAGATGAAACCCACAGAAAATAAGAATAAGAAACACAAAAAGTGCACAAGCCAAAGGAAGAGTTAGGGGTTAAACAAAAAGTAACAAAGGTCACGGTTCAGGTACATTAATTGCTAATCTCCAAGCGCTCCTATCCATAGCTAATTCCTTAGCGATATTCCACTCCTTAAGGTCTCTCTTAACCGTCTCGTCCCAAGTTAGTCTAGGTCTACCTCTACCTCTCTTTACATTATCGCCCCGCTTTAAAACTCCACTACGCACCGGCGCCTCGGGAGGCCTCCGTTGTACATGTCCAAACCATCTCAACCGATGTTGAATCAACTTCTCATCGATAGGTGCCACCCCGACCCTATCTCGAATCTCTTCGTTCCGGATTCTGTCCCTTCTTGTATGCCCGCAGAACCAACGCAGCATACGCATCTCTGCTACACTCAGTTGCTGGACATGTCGCCTTTTTGTAGGCCAACATTCAGCACCGTATAGCATCGCTGGGCGAATCGCCGTCCTATAGAACTTACCTTTTAGCCTCTGTGGCACCTTCTTGTCACAGAGGACGCCCGAAGCCTGCCGCCACTTCAACCACCCGGCTGAAATTCTATGCCTAACATCTTCATCAATGTCTCCATCTTTCTGAAGCATTGATCCTAGATACCGGAAAGTATCCTTCTTGGCCACCACTTGACCTTCGAGGCTAACGTCCCCATCCTCATGCCTAGTCGGGCTAAAGTCGCACATCATATACTCGGTCTTGGTCCTACTCAGTCTGAACCCCCTCGACTCTAACGTGTGTCTCCACAGCTCTAACTTCATATTAACCCCTACCCTACTCTCATCAACTAGCACCACATCATCAGCAAAGAGCATACACCAAGGGATATCACCCTGTATGTCCCTTGTGACCTCATCCATCACCAAAGCAAATAGATAAGGGCTCAATGCTGACCCCTGATGTAGTCCAATTTTAATTGGAAAGTCACTGGTATCGCCATCACATGTTCGAACACAAGTCATCGCATCCTTGTACATATCCTTGATGAGGGTAATATACTTAGTTGGAACTTTGTGTTTTTCCAAGGCCCACCACATGACGTCTCTCGGTACTTTATCATACGCCTTCTCTAGGTCAATAAAGACCATGTGTAAGTCCTTCTTCTCCTCCCTATATCTCTCCATCAACTGTCGGACTAAGAAAATCGCCTCCATGGTCGACCTCCCAGGCATGAACCCAAACTGGTTTTGGGTCACCCTTGTCAATCCTCTTAGATAACCCTCTCCCAAAGTTTCATCGTATGGCTCATCAGCTTAATCCCCCGGTAGTTAGTACAACTTTGAACATCTCCCTTATTCTTGAAGATCGGTACTAATATACTTCTCCTCCATTCCTCCGGCATCTTGTTTGACTGGAAAATTAGGTTAAAAAGCTTAGTTAACCATACTACCGCCCTCTCGCCCAGGCATCTCCACACCTCAATGGGGATGCCATCGGGACCCATCGCTTTACCTCCCTTCATCCTCTTCAAAGCCTCCCCGATCTCTGCCTCCTGAATCCTCCTCACAAAGCGTCTGTTGGTATCATCAAATGAGTCGTCCAACTTGAAGGTAGGACCCTCATTTTCCCCATTAAACAACTTGTCGAAGTATTCTCGCCATCTATCCTTGATCTCCTCATCCTTCACCAGAAGTCGATCTGTCCCATCCTTGATGCATTTGATTTGGTTTATGTCCCTTGTCTTCCTCTCGCGGGTCCTAGCTATCCTATAAATGTCCTTCTCTCCTTCCTTCGTACCTAGCCGTTGATACAGATCATCAAAAGCCTGACCTTTCGCTACACTTACAGCTCGCTTTGCAGACCTTTTCGCTAATCTATATCCCTCGATGTTGGTTGCGCTCTTGTCGAGGTGAAGGCGTTTGAAACACTCCTTCTTCTCCTTAATAGTCCTTTGCACCTCGTCATTCCAGCACCAAGTCTCTTTCACTTCCTGCTTGCCTCCCCTACTCACACCAAACACTTCTGAGGCCACCTTCCAAACACATATCGCCATCTTTAGCCACATATCATCTACATCTGCTCCTTCTTCCCAAGGCCCCTCGCCTAGCATCCTCTCCTTAAACGTCTGAGCCTCTTCCCCTCTAAGCTTCCACCACTTCGTTCTCGCAATCTTGGCACGTTTGTCCCGGTGGGCACATACCCGAAAACGAAAATCCGCCACCACAAGCTTGTGTTGGGGGACAACACACTCCCCAGGTATCACCTTACAATCTAAGCAGGCACGTCTATCCTCTCTCCTAGCAAGGATAAAATCGATTTGGCTCGAGTATTGTCCACTATGGAAGGTCACTAGATGGGACTCCCTCTTTCTAAAGAGGGTATTCGCTAACAGCAGGTCGTAGGCCAACGCAAAATTCAAAACATCCTCCCCCCCTCGTTCCTACTACCATACCCGAAACCCCCGTGTACTCGCTCATATCCTACATTAGTCGCACCCACATGGCCATTGAGGTCTCCTCCTATGAAGAGCTTCTCACTGATAGGCACGGTACTAACCATGCTATCAAGATCTTCCCAGAACTGACTCTTGGAGCTCTCACTAAGACCTACCTGAGGGGCATAGGCACTGATCACATTCAGAGCCAAATCTCCAATAACCAACCGCACTAGGATAATCCGGTCGCCTTGCCTCCTAACATCTACAACTCCATCCTTAAGGCTCTTATCGATCAAGATGCCTACACCATTCCTACCCGAGGTTGTCCCCGTGTACCAAAGCTTGAAGCCAGAACCCTCCACTTTCTTCGCCTTCTGGCCCTTCCATTTAGTCTCCTGCACGCATAGAATATTTACACGCCTCCTAGTTGCTACATCGACTAGCTCTCTTAACTTACCTGTTAGAGACCCTACGTTCCAACTACCTAGACGAATCCTAGTTGGCTCGGCTAGCTTCCTTACCCTTCGCACCCGTCGAGAGAAATGCGAAGACCCTTGCTCATTTTTCACTACACCCGGGCGCAGATGTAGCGCGCCATAGAGGCTGCGACGACCCGACCCTTGCTCACTTATCATCGTACCCGGATCACGATACGACGCGCCCCTAAGGGGATGACGACCCGGCCCTTGCCCATTTAACACCACACCCGGGTTCCGATGTAGCGCGTCGCTAAGAGGGTTACGCCCCAACGAATTTCTTATGGGTTTCATTTCCATTAGAGTGGCTGATTTTTTACGCTGGTTCGCCAAACCTAACACAACCCTCCACATTTTCTCATCGTGGGCTTGGGACCGGCAACGGCAGTGTTACCAAGCTAATGGATAATGTTTTACATTTTTAGTGCTTTTCAACTAATAGTTATGTGTTTTTCAATTTTCAGACAGCAAGCACAAAATTAAGCTAAAACCCTAACAACCATTCAAGATTCAGAATAACAAGCTGCACCATTAGAAGGCACATTACCAGAGGAATCTAGGAAAATTTGTTTCATCATTTTTGGAGAAGTATACAATTTACTATGCATTTACTTCACTTTTGCATTAACAAATCATATCTAATTATCTACAATTGTGTCGTTAAACAAATACTTTTGCAACACAGATCATGCCACAAGTCAAACCTAGATCTACCCACCCCAGGGCTGGGCCTGGCGGTTAGAGTAGCGTGGGTGGGTGCAGTGCGGTGGCATGCGTGCGGAATGGGTCAGAGTAGAAATGGATTTCTAGGGTGGGTGTCCCCTATAAATCAATTTCAGAATTAATATAAAAGAATAGCATACCCTATAGAGTCACAAGTGACTGTGTAGTATGGTGGAGAGGAAGGTATGTGTGAGGCTTAAAGTATGCGGTTTGAATCCCAGGTGATGCAAGTGTGCATATTTCATCAAATTATTTGTAACTTGATAGTACATAGTACATGGGCTTGTGGTGGTGTCTAGTTGGCTGCAATAATTTTTTATTTTACTATTTTCAATTTTTTTATTTTTTATTTTCTAATAAATTGATTTTAGAGGCGGGTCACGACCTAGAAATCGATTTCGAGAGGCGTGACCCGCTCCTACAAATTATTTTTAGAGGCGGACGTATTATCCGTCATAAAAATTATATTTTTAGCTGTGAGAACTAGAAGCGGGTACTGCACCCGCCCTTAAAAATATATTTTTACCCCTAAAATACTTTTTTTATAGTGTTCTGGCGAGCCAGCAGCGCTAAGTTGAATAGCTCAATGTCTTTGAATCCCAAGCCTCCACATTGTTTTGGTTTGGTCATGTCTTCCGAAGCAACCCAGCACGTCCTTCGTTTACCCTCTTTGCTGCCCCACCAGAAGCTTCGGAGAAGACCATTTATGTGGTTTAGGCCTCTCGAGATGCAGGAGTTAATATATGACAAGCTACCATGGGGCTGAATAATGCGGTGGATGCTTAATTCCGACGCTTGCTCTAGGGCCAAAACCCATCGTGACCACGGCCCAATTAGCCTAACAGCCTACCTCCAAAGGCCCTCCAGTACATTCATGACCCTACTAGCAGCCGCACGCTCGATGCTTGCTCTCGCAGCCGACGGCAGCGATGAATCTCGCGAGAGGCGAAGGTGAGACAGGCTGCCGGGACTACGAACTCCGACAAAACTCGTACCTGGCGCCGCCGTTCAATCTCGCAGGATGGAGGTGCAACAAGCGGCCGTGAGCCCGTGACCCAAATCGACCAAGGCTCCAACGTGAGTTCCTGCCTCCATCGATTTTGCCTGTTTCCCTTCCCTGTAGTGATTTTTCTCGTTTCCCTTCCCTTTGAGTTTCACATTTTCTTATTCGATTGGGTCACAAACAGTCCAAGTGCTTGCAGGACTGATTTGTTGTTTCATTTTGCATTAATCCTAGATGTGGATAGATGAGGCATGGCTATGAACGTGAGCTTCTTCGAGAAGATACTAAAAGTTTTGATGAAGCTCCTTTTTGGAGGAGCTAAAGGTGAGCGTTAAATTTAGCCCGTTTTAGCCTGTATTAGTACTCATGCATATGCTAAAAGTTTTAAATCTTAGCTAAAGTTTAACCCACTTCATTAGTACTTTTGTTTGGATCCAAACGTAGCCGAAGTTCGATGGCATCGAACACCGAACTGAAAAATTGACAAACGAATATGTCAGTTTTTGATTCAGCCTTGCACTGGTCGGTTGTCATTTTTGGCACACCAAAATTTTCCTGACCCAACGAACCGAACTGAATTTACCGAACAAATCGATTGCCCAGCCCTCCGAGCAGCACAAGAACTGGGTGTAATATGTAGGTCTATAGGATCATCGTGGACGCAGCAAATGTGCAACAGCTATACGAAGTTTAGCATGTATCTACAGCTGAGTTATCATCTGACGAGTGTAAGAGAGCAGCCTGCTCAAACTATTTGTCCAGTTTTCAGTTTCATGTTGCCCCGGGGCTTGTAACAATTGGCCACGGCATTGCTAATAACGAAAGAAAACACGGACAAGACACCATGCAGCAATTAATATACCGCTAGCTCAATGGAAACATTCTTCTTTGCCCAAACATACGGTGATTAATAACAAGTTTATTATTGAATTCATCAGGTTCATGCATGGCATTCGTTATCAGGTGGAGCCTAGACAACAGCAGCTCCCACTTACATCGCAATAGGAAGATTTATTCCCAGAAAGACGTTTGCAGAGTGCATTGCACTGGTCCGATTTGCACCCGTTAAGAGTCGGCATGTAGCACGTCTTAACAGTTCCATCAAGTGGTTCAACTGCATGGACACAAAATTAAATGGATGAACAAATTAAGAGTCTCCAAAATAACCATTCAAAAAAGCACACAGAAACATAACATGGTCTGTATGCACATATAATTCATTTAGAGAGGGATAGATGTTACAGGCCCATACCTCTGGCATTACATGATGAGGCGAGAAGAGTAGCCATGATCATAACAGCCGCCAACACGAGGGTCACCTTGTTGTTTTTCTTGAAAGTTGCCATGAGGAGAGGCTCCTTTTTCTTCCTTTTTCTTTGATGTTTTCCTTTGTTTGATGTGAGTGGTATTGAAAGGTACTTTCACTCTCCCCAGCTATTTATATAGGTGTAGATGCCAATTGTTTGGGGTCACGTTAAGGCTCAAACAGTTACAATGCATGCACCTATTAGCTAGGGTATTAAATTAGTGCGTTTATTATCTAACCAGACTTTATAGTATAACCTTTATTGACTAATTAATTACTGCTAGCTAAGGATTGATATACCATGAACTTTTAGGTTCATGCCATTGCATTAGTGTACCTATTCCTTGAGATAATAAAAGAATGCTAGTTTTACAGCATCATATAGTGTATAATTTTTTATGACTAATTACATGTAGCTAAGATTGGAATATCTTGATTGTGTGTATGGAATGAGAGGGGCTGCCTCCTTATATAGGTGTGTACGTCCCAGGCTGCGCTAATGGTTATCAATTTGCACCATTATTCCCTGCAATAAACACCATTACCAGCCATTACTCTCCAATGGAAAAACCATTACTCACATATCATAAGTCCCTAGTATTAACTCGTGGGCCTTTTAATTCTTAATTCATTATTGAATAAATGGGCCTAACCCAAATATTCCAACAATCCCCACCAAGAATTACAAGACACACCAGAAATACTCTCTGCTCCACTGTTGTTTTGATATACCAGTATTTCGATGGAGACTGTGAAGTTGAACATCCATCTAGAGCAAAAGGCTACACTCATCCACAACTGATCAATGGATTATGCCTTGAATTGACAGTCTTGTGCGTATAAGCCATACTCCGGGCCCTTTTATGAGTATCTAGAGATCACCCAAACTCAGAGACTGTGACTAACAGTCGAACTCATATAGGTGCAATCCTTGGACATGTTCTGTAGGCCAATATCTCTGCTCCACTGAGCAACTTGGATCACATTAAGGCTTATACCAACCTGCCATACAGATTAGAAGAGAAATGCACCACCACTGGAATGAGCCTTGTTTAAAGGTTCTCTTCTCTCAGTCAGCCAATAGCTTGTTTCACCATCCTAATTCACGGGATCTCCGATCACATAGGACAGGTTACCACTTTGAGTAACTGTTATCGCCATATTTTGGCTGGACTAGAAGGTGGGCCGCGAGCAAGATGGGCTCAAAGGATAATTGTAATGCACTTGCGAATCGGCTCCTGCACGGGCGGGTTAAGGCCAGATTGGCCATGTATCTAGTTTAAGTTAGCTTAGAGATAGATAGTTAGGATTTTTGTCGTAGTCGGTTAGGATTGGTTAGGAGAGGCAAGTCTCCAGACTATAAATATGTATCGTAGACTACGAATCAAATAACAAGCATTCGCAAACAACTCTCGGCGTATCGCCACCCCTGTTTCAAGGTTTCTCTCGGGTAAGTGCTATGCAGCCCCAATCACGCTTCGCGTGATCGGGGCAGCATCATTCCTACCTATTATCTTTGTGTTTCTCATGCTGAAGCGTTGTTGACGGCAAGTAACACTAGTTATCTTAACGTTTATAGGGATGTACCGGCTTTTCATACTGTATCCGTGCATTGTTCATCACCTGTAAATGGTTAGCTGTCTTCGTGCCCGATCCCGGGTGTAAAGGCAGCACCTTGCTCTGTTTCGATTAGTAGATTCAATCTGTTATGGTTAGTCTTTATTCATTGAAGATTTGGTTTAAGATCTACATGATTAGGTCCTTCAAACGAGTTAAATGATCCGGCTATACGTTTGATGCTTTATATTAATCTAAAGAGGGATTGTTCCGGAAATCGGCTTTCTGTTGGTTTTAGGCCTCTGTTTAGGTTGCTATTCTGTTATCTTTCATATTTGTTAGGCTTAACTACGCGTAGGATGTTCCGGTTATGTGGTGAAAGCTTTAACCGTCGTAGATTGAATTAGCTTACTGATTATAGAGCAAGTTTATACAGATCCGATTTGATACTGGGAGACAATCAGCTCTTTACAGCCGAGATCGGGGATCACCCGATGAGCCAAACACGGCTCGAACTAACGTTTGAATGTGGGTGTGCATGCAGGAAATTAACTGAAACCATGTCTACACCTTCCTGATCAGGTATAGGTCAGGTGGCACACCTAGCAAACCTAGACACCAGCAGTCCTGGGAGCCTCCCGGCTCCTCGTGTTGCCTGTCGCTGCTCGCTGGTGGGTTTTGACGGACAACACATTCTGGCACGCCCGATGGGACCATCTTCATCGACTACATCAACTTCCGCCGTTGGGATGTCGAGGGAGGATCCAATCACGTACGAGGAGCTACCTGCTGAGCACAAGCAGAAGTATGATGAGATCAAGGCTCTCTTCGAAGCCGATGTCATCGGCTCTTTTGAGAGAACCCGCCACCATTGCATTAGGTGGAAGGGGTTCTCACCTCAAGGTGCTCTTGATGACATGGACCTATCTACCCCTTCAGAGGATCGTACCAGAGCTCTGCGCCAAGAAATGAACTACATGGTGGCTCACTCGTTGCATCGGCACTCGAGAGCCTAGTGAACGCTTTTGAGCATATCGCGCTACGCATGGTCCAAGAGATCATGAAGAATCAGTACTCTCCATCGGGACCTGCCCTGGGGAGTCACAAAGGAGAATTACCGTTCCAGGCCAAGCCACCACTGCCTTATACATTCACGGCTCCAGAATCGCAAGGTTCACTAGCATACGTCGTCTACAAGATGGGAGGTGACCCTGTGGATCATCAATTCTTCAGTGAGCCGCCTAAGGAAATTCCACATGGGTACATGTGTGCATATATACCAGACAGTGACAACCCGGTATATTCGGTGCAGCGGGCGACTAAAGGAGTTTCTGGAATAGATGCCGATAAGCAAGCATGGCTAGCTAAATATGCCACTGGGCTGAGTCATGATAGCACACACTCGGCCCTAGGAGTTCAAACTATGGACCAGATTAGTACCATCTTGAGGGATCAATTTGGTATTTTAACAAAAAGGCGAGCGATCGGCTATACTAAGCCGTATCCAAGTGAATATGACTTGATCCCTCTGCCACCCAAGTATCGGCTCCCTGAGTTCCACAAGTTCAGTGGGTTGGAAGGGTCCAGCTCTATCAAGCATGTGAGCCGATACTTGGCACAATTGGGGATGATCTCAGTGTCGGATCCTCTGTGAGTAAGGTTCTTCTCGCAGTCTCTTACAGGGCCAGCCTTTGGATGGTGCACTTCATTGGGCCCTGACTCGATCGTACATGGAAGCAGCTGGAGGAGCAATTCCACATCTAATACCACTCGAAAGCTGCGGAGGCCGGGATTCCCGATCTGGCGCAAGTCCGGCAGAAGCGAGGGAAAACTGTATCAGAGTATATCCAGCGCTTCAGGGAAGTCAAGAATCGATGCTATTCAACCCGAATTTTAGAAAAAGAGGCAGTCGAGTTGGCATCCTTGAGACTGGTGAAGCCGATTAAGGATATGGTCTTTCAATTGGAGTTCAATTCTTTGGCGCACTTTGTGTAGAAATATAACACCCTAATGTAAATTTCCTATTTTTATGATGAATTTAATTGTCTCTAATAAAGTTTCTAGGATTTTTCTTTGTTTAGCTTGCATTTAATTATAATTTGTTTCACAAAGAATTAAAATTTCATTTTAGTTCAACATGTTTGTGCATTCATGCTGGTGCATAAGTTTTATTTGAGTGAGTGCCTAGGGTTGAATTCAAACTTTGTTTTGAACTCAAATAGATTTAAGTTTGAAAACTAGAAAAGTAAATAGAAAAGGGTTGGAAAAGAACAAACCAGCCCAGCAGCCCAACTCCCCCCGGCCCACCTTTCCCCTCGCGCAGCCCGCTCTCCCCTCCCCACGCTCAGCCCAGCTTGGCCCGCGAGCTCGTCGCCCCTTGCTGACGTGTGGGCCCCAGCCGTCAGTCCCTCTCCTCACCCACCCGCGCACGCCTGCTCTCGCCCTCCCTCACTGACACCCCATGTGACATTCAGGTGCTTAGAATTAAAACACACTAAATGTTAGTAGAAAGTATGTATGTTTGATTTTGTATAGGTGCCAACATTTGAATGCAAAGGGAAAAGGGCATTTGTGTAATTTTGTAAAATTTAGGTCCTTTAGTGTTAAATGGGTGAGAATGGGATGTAGAAATCAAAACGTATAAAGGTTGTTGTGTGAAAAATCAAGAACTTACTTTTAACCCCAAATAGAGATAAAACTACCCATAGGATGCAAGTGTAGTGTAGAATTCTACATAGGATTTACTTAAAGTTTAAAGTTTTGCCAAGTTTCATGTTAGTTTCAAATCCCTAGCTTTTTTGCAACTGAACCTTAAAGAAAAGTTGTAGATCTTGTTGAACTCTACACTTTTGCTTTTGGGCATATTTTCATTTGAGCTATAATTTGAAAGTTATCTAGTCTTTATAGAGGAGTCCCTGCACTTTTGGAAAATAGCAGATCAGTCCCTTCGTCTACCTTCAGCCCCCTTCTCTGCTCTGCTCTGATTTCCCTCTGCCCGACACGCCGCCGCCGCTTCGCTGGCCATGTGCCGAGCACCGGCCGCCCCGCACCGCTCTAAACCGTGCCACGTGCCGCCCTAACGCCCGCGCCGCCGCTTCCCCAACCCATGCTAGCCTACTCTTGCCTCTCCACGTCGCATCGCCGCTGCCCGAGCCGCCACGTCTCCTGCCGGCTGCCAGCTCCTATTTTCGCACAACCCCACCTTCTTCTGGACCCCGAACACCTCCTGGAGCTACCCACGCATTCCTTCTTGCCTTCACGCGACTACATTCCCATGACCTTTTCCTCTCCCGAGCACCACCCCTCGTCGGACCTCCACCACAGCCTCAGGCCGCCATCGTCAGCCGCCCACGCCACCTCCGAGCCCCGATCCAGTGCTATTAGAGCACTGCCGCGACCCACTGGTGCTCCCTAGCTCGCCTAATTTTGCTCTTGTGCACCAGAACGACCGGACCACTACGCCGGTGAGCTCAAGCTTGCGCCGCCGCTCGGCCTCGCCATCGTCCCGTCGATCCACCGCCTCCTAGCCCCGGCCAAGCACACTGCTAGCACCACATCACCATGTAGAAGTTGTTTAGCCACATCCCCGCCACCCTCCTGCCCTCCGGCCATCGGAACACCGTCGATGCCCCTCGGACCTCCGCCGCCCATCCCTGTTCGCCGTTGTTACGCCGCTACAGCCCCTCCCTTCCCCGACACCGGCCACCCACGTGAGTCCCTGAGCATTTCCCCTCACTTGCCCCTCGCCGCCGGTGAGCCCCCTCGCGGATTTGGGTCGCCGTTGATGTGTCCCCTCTGTAAAACCCGACCAAGGGTGTAACATCCAGGTAGTTAGGAACCTAGACACTAAGTTTTGATATCTTATATGTATGCTTGCTATGATGTAGGTGAGTTGTACAAGAGAGCTAGGGGTATATTTGTAAATTATGAATTGTATAAGTCCTTGAGTGTAATTGGGTGAATATATTATTAAGTGTCAAACCTAAATGACTATAGAGAAGAAAAGTACAAAAGTGAAGTAAAACCTAAGGAAAATAGACTTTTGTTTGAAACTAAGGACCTATGTGTGATTAACACAAAGATATAAGGGTTTACATGTGAAATGATTGAAATATAAAAGTAAAACTCAGATTTACTTAAGGGTTAAAGGGTAAAAAGGTTAGTCATGATTACACTGCATGCAATCTTGCAAAAAGGCCCTAAACATTAAAGCATTTTGTTTGAATTATAACAAAAAGCTTTATAAATTGAGTTGGGTTCAAAAATTTAAAACAAAACTAAATCCTTTGAGATTTTGAACTTGAACCCTAAAGCATTGTTGTAGGGTTTGAAATGCTTTACAACTTTGCTTTAGACATTTTTCTCACTAGGATTTTGTATCAACAGGAATTCTTTCTTTATAGAGGAGTCCCTGGAATTTTCTAAATTTGCAAAAAGGTCCCCCTGACACCTCACTGCTTCTTCTTCCTCTGGCGCTCTGCTTCCCCTTCTGCTTCGCCCCTGCCACCGCCGCTCACCGCTGGTGCAGCACCCCAAGCTCCACCTCCAGCTCCTGGACGTGCCCACGCGTCGCCCTCTGCCTCCCCCACCTCTGCTCCCCTCCCTCCCTGGCTTCTCCTGCGCTCGCCACGCGCGCACCACCGCCGCTCGGCCGCCACCGAGCCGTCACCGTGGCAAGCCCCAAATCAAGAGCCCAGTCCTCGTCCTTGCGCACGCATGAGCACTACAAGTACCCCACAAATCTAATGCTCGCGTTCTTTCCTTTCTTCTCCACTCCGACGCCTCGGAACGCCACCGCCATTGCCACCCGAACGCCGGCGAGCTCGAGCTCACCGTCGCCCCACTCCTCCACGGCTGCTCCGCCTGCGCTGACCCCGTCTTCAGCTACACCTCGTCCTCGCGCAGCTTCCCGGCCACCCCCATTCCACGCTCGAACACTGGAGCGCCGCCGCGCTGTTCTCCCCGACCGCCGCCTCTGCCTCGCCGTGGGCAGGCCCCCACGGACCTCTCCGACCCCACCCAAGATCTCCAGAAGGTCGCCCTTTACCCCCTCATGCTTTTCCCCCTCTTCTCCCCCGCCACCGGCGACGAGCTTCGCCGGAATCGATGGTCAAAATCCCTCCCCCTGCTCTGACTCCGGCCAGGGGCCACATTGCAAGCTTTTGATTTCTTCTAGGGTCTTATCTGCAAAGTTCCAGTCCATTCCTCTTTTTCAAATCAGTGAAGTTCAAAAATGTTTAGAAAATCGTAGAAAACTCAGAAAAATGCCAAATAAATTCTGTTTGAATCCTTATATCAACTTCTACAACTTTTGTATTATGATCATGCCATGAAATTGTATGTTTTGTGCTGTGTTTTAAAAAGAAGTAAATAGGGGCTTTAATTAGATCTTCTGATCCTTAGCTATGTTATAGCTGAATTTTGGCACATAATCTGTGTATGCCTTGAATAGCTTGATGTAAATTTGGTAGACCCAGATCTAATTTCTAGCTAGGGTGTTTTGCTATCTTTGCTTCATGTTGATAAAAACATCATGAATTAATTCTAAAAACATCTCTGCATGTTTATAGCTAAAATTTTTACCTTAGCCTTCTTTTAACATGTGTAGTTCATGGTAAAAGTTTGGGAGCCAGAAGCCTAATAAAACTTATGCTATGAATTTAAGCTTAGGTTTAAAGAAAATTCATGAACAATAGTTCTAGTTCATGTAAAATTTTGAAAATATTCTGGAATGTTATCCTTGCATAATAGAACATGGCTATAAAATTTAAACCCCAGATCTAGTATAGAATTATATTTACAAATAGATCTTATCCTTTTAATATTGTTCTTGTTTAAATTGTGTGGCATAGTTCCTATTAATATAAAAATCTTGATACATTCACAGTAAGCGTATTTATGCTAAAGCAATGCTTAATAATTTTGGTAACCTTAGTTTGAAGAAAAGTATTCTATAAAAATTTATTCAAGTTATCTATGTTGTTTAATTAAGTTAATTGTTGTGATTTATTTATTGCACAAAATATTTTGAAAAATCTAGAATAATGTTGTCTCAATTAAACCTACTTAGGTTAATTTAGTTTATATTCCTAACTTAGAGTTTGTCTAATTAATCAAAATAAGTCATAATTAAGTAAAACCTCGGGGTGTTTATAATAATTAGTTGAAGTAAGCGTAGTACAAAGTGTAATTAGTTACCTGCTTAAGATAACCAAACATGCTATCTAATGAAGTTAGTATAGATGTTTAGGGTAAACCACCCTGTTGCTTAACGTAACTAGTTAGTTTGGTTGATACTCGATAAATGACTGCCCAGTATAGGGTAGTTAGGTTGTTTGTTGAAATGTAATATTCTTTTATTTGGATTGCAACTTTATTGTGAAATAAAATAAGGGAATATGCATTCTTCAACTTATAGTTTTGCATATCATGTAGACTCGACTACTCTCACCGACGGTGATTACGAAGTGGTTTTGGAACAAGGCGTAGAACCAGCCAAAGATCCCAGGAACGCCGTCGAAGGTTTAACTGAAGCTCCGAACCAAAGTTCGGACAACTTTGACCCTACTGCTCCAAATTCTACGCAAGAAGGCAAGCCCCGGACATAAACTACTATTTTATTTACACTATCATCTATATCTATTTATACATTTCTATGCATTAAGTTCTTAGGAATTGCTTGGAAACCTAGTTGCATAATTTTAGAAACCGATGTACTGAACACTAGAACTTGAGTCCGAATAGCTACTATGCTTATAGAACCGGTAGAAGTCGGGTGATTCCCTATCACTCGCGCGATATAGGAGTTGTGATGTTTACATTCCTGTTATCAATATAAGGATGACGGACGGGAGTTTCTGTGAGGTATCATGGTTGAGATGATACCCCGTCTGTGTTGTTGAACTGGATAAGACCGCAGTGTGTGGTAGCGGTGGTTAAGCGTTTGAAAGTACTAGCCACATGCCGTGGTAAGCGGTAAGCCTAGTAACCAATCGGCCCAAGGAGTGGACATACCCCCCACCACATGTATTTGGTTCTTTTGGTTACTTGGTTCGACGTGTAGGAATACGTGTTGCTGGGCAACCAGGAGTACGGGTTTTGTAGTCGCGCTACAGACCTACGTCCTGCACTTTGGAAGTTCGTATGGTCCTACAGTCGCTTGTGGTGGCTCTGATCCACGAGTCGGAATGAGAGGCAAACGGTTGCTTCGGAATGACCCTTTGGTGTTCCAAGCGTGTGTGTTAGGTTTACCCTTGCAAGGTTTGAAATTCGATTCAGAAATCATCCGTTTCTCGCAGAGATTGAGACTGCTTAATCCCTTTGCCACATAGAGTAACAAGAGCAACTATGTAATTATCAAAGATGATGATTTGATTAAAGATACTACCATGTTTGAGTAGATATAGGTGCTAACCTAGAATGGTTAATCAACTAGAACCTGAAAATTAAAAGTTGAAATTAAGGATCTACTCTTTGTTGCTTTTCAGCTGAAAACTCTAACCAAAACCTGAAAAGCCTGCATAAGTCTAGGTATATGGCTAAGTATACCATGAGCGGGTAAGTCTTGCTGAGTATTAGCATACTCAATCTTGCTTTGTAACTATTTACTTCAGGTAATCTCCCTGAAGAGCCAGCTTTCATTACACCGTGGCCCTACCCCTTGCCTGATGGTTGGTCCGTGGAGTGGGATCCGTCCCCGGCCAACACAGATTCCGCCGAGCGATATCATGCCAGGGCTAGCATGATATCCATAATAACGACGTGTACAGTGTTCGTGTTTTCAAACTCCACTGCTGTGACTTAAAACTTAAACTGTTTTGTAATAATGTCCCTTGTTGGACACTAATGTTACTTTTATATGCATATGTAATATATCTGCCTGTGATGTAAAGTGTAATGGCATTTATATCTCTGGACTCGCCTTCGTGCGAGGTACCTTGTTGGATCCTGCTTTCGGTGGTTTATCGGGACGTTACCCGACAGGCCAAGGGATTATACCGTTTGAAGCACGAGGTAGCCCTCAAGAGAGGACTCGCGTACTTGAGCCGGTGTAACTCAGGTTAGTTCTGCCACAGCTGGTATCAGAGCTAACAAGTGTACCCTGGAGATATATTTTTGGCCCTAAAAGTAATTTATAGTATAAAATTTGATTAATCAAGTATTTGCGAACTACGTTGGGTTCGTTAAGGATTATGTATGGAACCCTAGGGTGATGTTATCAAGGGAATTAGAGGTGGCTGTAGTATATATATATATAACTCTAACTCCTAGTATTACTTTTCTGTTGAAACTTAAATTCATGTACAACTCAACTTTACTTTCTGTAACGACACCTTCGATCGCGAGGTAAGAAGGTAAGGATCCTCAGCCAACTGAGGGAGCTTGGCCTTCCTGTCGGTGATGCGAACCGAACGCTATTTCTCAAGCAGTGGCTTACTTGAGATGCTGCCAATGTACCAACTTTAGTTGACTACATTGGGAGTAGATGGTTCGGCGCAGGGTATGGCGATCGCTGTTCATACCCCCGCATTTTGCGGTACCCCCGTGAATACGTTGTTTCGATAACGTATGTTAACGTTGTCTGTACGGCGGTAATTGTACAGATGCTGTTTCTATAGTGAGCAGTAATGAATGGGAACGCTTTCATGACATGCTAGCATGAAAGGTTCATTGGATATATATATATATATATATATATATATATATATATATATGTAGTGTGGTTTTCTGCAGGTACACTAACCACGATTACGAAACTAGGACGGATAGGGCTTATCGACTAGTTAATAATGAGAGACGTATGTATTATGCCACCGAAATTAATTACGTAAGTCCGAAGATATTCGGCAGTTGTTTTTGGTTGAGAGGTCGATTAGTGCGTGCATGCATAATACACTAATCAACAAAATCGATGCATAATTATTTGTTATCTGTAAAGTAGGTACATGTTGGTTTTTCTTAGTTTGGGTAAGTGAAGATCTTTAGTCGGGTATCTTAAGTATCCATCTGATTTCCAGCCTTTGCTGCTATCAGAATCAGCTATCTTAATCTATTTACCTTGTGAATTCTCAACAGGGTAAATATTTCTTACCATTTGCATTGTTGTCGCAGATGGCTGCTCCTTCCAATGCCTTTTGGGATCATGAGGGGCACTTCCACACTAATGCCCTACACTGGGAAGGATTTCCTCATTTTTTGTGGGAATCCTTAAGCTTATTTCATTATACGGAGCCTCCTCAATATGATGGGGTGGAATATCGAGAAGAGAGAGTTCCTCGATGTCGGGTTAAAATGACAATTTCTCAACACCCTTTCCGCTCACAATGGCATCCCATAGAAGTGGAAGTAGTGGGATATCGTCTGGTTAATACCCTTGAAACTGCTGCCTTGGAGGCTATCAAACTTTTCTGCAATCAGCATCCGACAGAAGTTGCCGCATATCCTATTGGTTTATTTCCTACCATAGACCCTGGTAATTTGGAATGGAATTTTCAGACAGAGCATCTTGGTCATATGTTAGGAGATCTGGCTGAAGAAACGGTCCGCAACATTACCAGGTTCATGGATGTGCAGCATCATTACCAGATTTTGCTACATCATAGCATGGGTCAATTAACGAGTGTGGCTCAAAGTCACTATCGGAATGCTGACCGTCAAGTTACCCAAATAGTGGAATTACAAGCTCTGGTGACTCAGAAGGATGAAATCATCGCAGCAAGGGATGAGACTATCCTTCATCGAGAAGATCAGATCAACGAGAGTGATCATATAATCACTCAGCGTGACACTGTTATTGAGTTCCTACAGGCACAAATCCACGATCTAATACTTGAAGCTGATGATGCCCAGGCTCACCTTGAGGAACTGCAGCAGCAACCGATACTTCCCGCTGCACCCGCAATGCCTGAAGAAGAAGAAGATCCGGAAGAGATTGAGGGTGTTTCAGAGATTGACTCCGAGCACGGGGATCCTGTCCTTAGTCCCTATCACTCTTCCTCTGGCAGTCAGTCTTCTGTAGGCAACTTCGACGATTTTTAGTTTAGTAAATCGTCGACTTTCGAGATGTAACCCATGGGAGTGTAATAACTTAAGTAGTGAGTAACTTATCTAGACCTCGTGCCATTTGTTGTAATTTAGATGGCCTGCGTAGGGAACTTTCGGATGTGTGATGTAGAGAACAATCAGACTTAGTGTTGTAATATAAGTTTCCTGTTCTATCATCTTATTCACTATCCTTGAGTTCTGAAATGAGATGGTTGAATGGAATGTATGCATTGTTTATCTAAGTGTTATATCCTCTGAAATTGGGAGTAAGGCTATATGGTTAATGATGGACATCTCCTTTGTTTCAGATGGTGGGAGCCACGCGCGGAACCCTGGAAGGTTTCCGGGCAGATCAGGCTAGCGGTTCTCAACAACCGCCACCGCCACCTCCTAACCTTGCCGAGGTTATGGCTCGGCAAACTGAGCTGCTCAACTTGCTGGTACAAACACAGCAGCACCAGCAACGCCAACAATTCCAAGGAGGTCGTGATGACCTAAATCCTCCAGTGGCCAGCTATCAGGATTTCATCAATACCCAGCCTCCATTTTTCAGTAAAGCTGAAGAACCCTTGGATGCCGATGCTTGGCTCCATATAATTGAATCAAAGTTCGCTCTATTGACAATACCTTGTGCGGACTCCAGCAAAGCTTCCTTTGCCGCCCAGCAACTCCGTGGTGTTGCTCGGATATGGTGGGATAATTTCTACGCCATGCAACCTGCAGGGCATGTTATCACCTGGGATGAGTTTCGGGCAGCCTTTAGAGCACACTATATTCCAGAAGGATTGCTGGAGCGAAAGTTGAATGAATTCTTGGCACTTACTCAAGGCACTAGTACAATCCTGCAGTACGCACAGAACTTCAATCATCTGTGTCAATATGCAGGATATCATGCAGATAATGATGCCAAGAAGCAAGATCGTTTCCGTCGGGGTCTTAATACCAAACTCAAGGAATGCCTGAATCTTGTAAGGGCTAATAGTTTTAGCGAGCTGGTTAATATGGCCTTAACCCAAGAAGATTGCATCATAGCGCATTATGCTGAGAAAAAGAGAAAGACCCCTACTGGACCCTCGAATGCTCAATCATCGAGGTATCGGGTTGTTCCCAACACACCGTTCAGAGCACCGCAGCGGAATGCCCCAACTGGTAGACTGGTTTTCAGGCCGCCCCAACAGCAAGGAAGGTACAGACCTCCCGTTCCTCTGCAACAACCACAACAATCTGGCTCGCGGCCAAATGTTCAACAAGTGCAACAGAGAAGCAGCAATTTTCGTTGTTTCAATTGCGGAAGTGCGGATCATTTTATCAGAGATTATCCACGGCCCAAGAAACCTAACCAAGGGCAGAGTTCTACTCAGGGTAACCAGAACAAGGGCAAGAAACTGATGATGCAAGTTCGGCAAGGACGGATTAATTTCACCACCCTTACAGAGCTTCTGGATGGAGCTTCCGTCATGTCGGGTACATTCTCTATTCACCACAAACCAGTTGTTGCATTATTTGATTCAGGAGCAACACATAGTTTTATTAGTAACAACTGTGGTACCCGGATAGGACTTGATCCTTATTTTACTCAAGGGGCATATATGATCTCTACCCCTGGAGGAAATATCACTTCCAACCAAATGATTAGAAGTGTGCCAATTCAGTTAGGTAGTAAAGAGATCAAAACTGATTTGGTTTTACTAAGTTTGGAGGGTATTGATGTTATACTTGGGACAAACTGGATGACTAAACATCAAGTACGGCTAGATATTTCTTCCCGAGTTGTCAAAATTGATTCACCATATTACGGGATCACCACCCTTTATCTGCCTCAGCAAGAACATCTGCACCCTTGCACTTATACCATCGCAAATATCAAAGTCAAGGATATTCCTATAGTATGTGAATACCCTGATGTCTTTCCAGACGACTTGTCTGGAATGCCACCAGATAGAGACATCGAGTTTATCATTGAACTTCAACCGGGCACCGCTCCTATTTCAAAGAGGCCGTATCGCATGCCTCCAAATAAATTAGCAGAACTGAAAATTCAGCTCCAAGATCTTCTTGATAAGGGTTATATACGCCCAAGTGCCTCACCTTGGGGCTGTCCTGCTCTCTTTGTCAAAAAGAAAGACAATAGCTTAAGGCTATGTGTTGATTATCGCCCACTCAATGCGATTACTATCAAGAACAAGTACCCTCTTCCCCTCATTGATATACTATTCGATCAGTTAGCCGGAGCTAAAGTCTTTTCCAAAATTGATTTATGCTCTGGTTATCATCAGATCAAAATCAAGCCTAGTGACATTCCAAAGACGGCTTTCTCGACCAGATATGGATTATATGAATATCTGGTTATATCATTTGGACTTACTAATGCACCAGCATATTTCATGTATCTCATGAATTCAGTATTTATGCCGGAGCTCGACAAATTCATCTTGGTCTTCATTGATGACATTCTGATATACTCCAAAACCAAAGGGGACCATGCTGATCATTTACGTGTCGTTCTTCAACGACTACGTGATCATCACCTTTATGCCAAATTCTCGAAATTTGAATTCTGGCTGAATAGTGTGAAATTTTTAGGACACACCGTCTCTAGTGAAGGCATATCGGTTGATCCAACCAAAGTCCAGGAGGTTATGGACTGGAAACCTCCAACTTCCGTCCATCAAATTTGCAGTTTTCTTGGATTGGCAGGATACTATCATCGATTCATTCCTGACTTTTCTAAGATAGCTAAACCTATGACTGAGCTGCTTAAGAAAGAGGTTAAGTTCTGCTGGGACGACAAGTGTGATAAAGCGTTCCATACCTTGAGAAAACTCCTAACAACTGCTCCAGTGCTAGCTTAGCCAGATAGCACTCAACCTTTTGATGTCTATTGTGATGCTTCCGGAATTGGCCTTGGTTGTGTCCTTATGCAAAACAACCGGGTCATCGCTTATGCATCCCGAGCACTTTGGAGCCATGAACAGAATTATCCAACTCATGATCTTGAATTAGCAGCTGTTATTCATGCTCTCAAGATCTGGAGACATCATCTTATGGGTGCTAAGTGTAACATCTACACTGACCATAAGAGCCTCAAGTATATTTTCACTCAAGCTGACCTAAATATGAGGCAAAGGCGTTGGTTAGAACTGATCAAAAACTACGATCTTGAGGTACACTATCATCCTGGCAAAGCCAATGTGGTTGCGGATGCACTTAGCCGCAAGGCACATTGTCACTGCTTATCCATAGCAACCTTCAGTGACACTCTCTGCAATCAGATGAGAAAACTTAATCTAGAGATCATTCCTCAAGGTAGTCTGAATCTGCTATCTATTGAGTCTACTCTCCGAGATAAAATCATCATGTCACAATTACATGATGAGGGTATCAAAATCATCAAATCAAAACTATCTCTGGGAGAAGCCAAATATAAGTGTTTTCACACCGATCATCAAGGAGTCTTATGGTTCAACAATCGTATTGTTGTACCTAAAGATCGTTCACTGTGTAGACAAATCCTTGATGAAGCCCACCTATCCAAATTCTCTATTCATCTTGGTAGCACCAAAATGTATCAAGATCTACGACAACATTTTTGGTGGACCAGAATGAAAAGAGAAATTGCCAAATATGTATCTGAGTGTGATACCTGCCAGAGAGTCAAAGCTAGCCACTTAAAAGCTTCTGGTACACTTCAACCACTACCTATTCCGTCATGGAAATGGGAAGTCATTAGTATGGATTTCATTGTTGGTCTTCCTAACACCTCCCAAAAATATGATTCCATATGGGTAATTATCGATAGACTTACTAAAACAGCTCATTTTCTCCCTGTGCATACCACTTACTCTGCTAAGAAGTATGCTGAAGTCTATCTGGATCAAATTGTTTGATTGCATGGGGTTCCAAAAACCATCATCTCTGATCGAGGGCCCCAATTTATTGCGCGTTTTTGGGAACAATTACAATCAGCTCTAGGAACTAAACTGATTCGAAGTTCTGCATATCATCCCCAGACTGATGGACAAACTGAGTGAGTTAACCAAATCCTTGAAGACATGCTCCGAGCTTGTATTATTCACTATGGTACAAGCTGGGACAAGTGCCTTGCTCTAGCTGAATTCTCTTATAACAACAGTTATCAAGCTAGACTTCAGATGGCCCCTTTTGAAGCATTATACGGTCGCAGATGTCGAACTCCTTTGAGTTGGTCTGAAACCGGTGAACACAAAATCTTCGGACCAGACTTAGTTATTGAAGCCGAAGATAAGGTCAAGGTTGTTCAAGCCAATCTCAAAACCGCTCAGTCAAGATAGAAAAGCTACGTGGATAAGAGAAAGAAACCTCTGCAATTTCAAGTAGGAGATTTTTTCTATCTCCGAGTATCTCCTACCAAGGGTGTTCAACGTTTCGGTATAAAAGGGAAACTAGCACCCCGATATATCGGACCTTTTGAAATTCTCAATGTTTGTGGCCCAGTGGCTTACAAAATTCGACTTCCATCTCAATTA
Organism: Panicum hallii; assembly: GCF_002211085.1. Taxonomy (NCBI): domain Eukaryota; kingdom Viridiplantae; phylum Streptophyta; class Magnoliopsida; order Poales; family Poaceae; genus Panicum; species Panicum hallii. The sequence continues at coordinate 22,662,601 of NC_038050.1, read as the reverse complement.
GCTGCTATTCACGATGTCTTCCATATCTCTCAACTTAAGAAATGTGTCAAAGTACCCACAGAAATCGTGGAGACCTATGCCATTGAGATTGAACCCGACCTATCTTACATCGAGCAACCTATTCAAATTTTGGTTACCAAGGAAAAGCTCACCAGAAGAAGGACAATTAAGATGTATAAAATCTTATGGGATCATCACACCGAAGAAGAAGCAACTTGGGAGACAGAAGCTTATCTTCAACAAAATTTCCCAAACTTCCTTCAAAGCTAATTCCCAAATCTAATCGTCTGATTCTATTCTGCTTCGGAATCTCAGGACCAGATTCTTTTTAGGGGGGAAGGCTGTAACATCCAGGTAGTTAGGAACCTAGACACTAAGTTTTGATATCTTATATGTATGCATGCTATGATGTAGGTGAGTTGTACAAGAGAGCTAGGGGTATATTTGTAAATTATGAATTGTATAAGTCCTTGAGTGTAATTGGGTGAATATATTATTAAGTGTCAAACCTAAATGACTATAGAGAAGAAAAGTACAAAAGTGAAGTAAAACCTAAGGAAAATAGACTTTTGTTTGAAACTAAGGACCTATGTGTGATTAACACAAAGATATAAGGGTTTACATGTGAAATGATTGAAATATAAAAGTAAAACTCAGATTTACTTAAGGGTTAAAGGGTAAAAAGGTTAGTCATGACTACACTGCATGCAATCTGGCAAAAAGGCCCTAAACATTAAAGCATTTTGTTTGAATTATAGTTGGGTTCAAAAATTTAAAATAAAACTAAATCCTTTGAGATTTTGAACTTGAACCCTAAAGCATTGTTGTAGGGTTTGAAATGCTTTACAACTTTGGTTTAGACATTTTTCTCACTAGGATTTTGTATCAACAGGAATTCTTTCTTTACAGAGGAGTCCCTGGAATTTTCTAAATTTGCAAAAAGGTCCCCCTGACACCTCCCTGCTTCTTCTTCCTCTGGCGCTCTGCTTCCCCTTCTGCTTCGCCCCTGCCACCGCTGCTCGCCGCCGGTGCAGCACCCCAAGCTCCACCTCCAGCTCCTGGACGTGCCCACGCGTCGCCCTCTGCCTCCCCCAACTCTGCTCCCCTCCCTCCCTGTCTTCTCCTGCGCTCGCCATGCGCGCGCCACCGCCGCTCGGCCGCCACCGAGCCGTCACTGTGGCAAGCCCCAAATCAAGAGCCCAGTCCTTGTCCTTGCGCATGCATGAGCACTACAAGTACCCCGCAAAGCTCATGCTCGCGTTCTTTCCTTTCTTCTCCACTCCGACGCCTCGGAACGCCACCGCCATTGCCACCCGAACGCCGGTGAGCTCGAGCTCAACGTCGCCCCACTCCTCCACGGCTGCTCCGCCTGCGCTGACCCCGTCTTCAGCTACACCTCATCCTCGCGCAGCTTCCCGGCCACCCCCATTCCACGCTCGAACACCGGAGCGCCGCCGCGCCGTTCTCCCCGGCCGCCACCTCTGCCTCGCCGTGGGCAGGCCCCCACGGACCTCTCCGACCCCACCCAAGATCTCTAGAAGGTCGCCCTTTACCCCCTCATGCTTTTCCCCCTCTTCTCCCCCGCCACCGGTGACGAGCTTCGCCGGAATCGACGGTCAAAATCCCTCCCCCTGCTCTGACTCCGGCCAGGGGCCACATTGCAAGCTTTTGATTTCTTCTAGGGTCTTATCTACAAAGTTCCAGTCCATTCCTCTTTTTCAAATCAGTGAAGTTCAAAAATGTTTAGAAAATCATAGAAAACTCAGAAAAATGACAAATAAATTCTGTTTGAATCCTTATATCAAATTCTACAACTTTTGTATTATGATCATGCCATGAAATTGTATGTTTTGTGCTGTGTTTTAAAAAGAAGTAAATAGGGGCTTTAATTAGATCTTCTGATCCTTAGCTATGTTATAGCTGAATTTTGGCACATAATCTGCATATGCCTTGAATAGCTTGATGTAAATTTGGTAGACCCAGATCTAATTTCTAGCTAGGGTGTTTTGCTATCTTTGCTTCATGTTGATAAAAACATCATGAATTAATTCTAAAAACATCTCTGCATGTTTATAGCTAAAATTTTTACCTTAGCCTTCTTTTAACATGTGTAGTTCATGGTAAAAGTTTGGGAGCCAGAAGCCTAATAAAACTTATGCTATGAATTTAAGCTTAGGTTTAAAGAAAATTCATGAACAATAGTTCTAGTTCATGTAAAATTTTGAAAATATTCTGGAATGTTATCCTTGCATAATAGAACATGGCTATAAAATTTAAACCCCAGATCTAGTATAGAATTATATTTACAAATGGATCTTATCCTTTTAATATTGTTCTTGTTTAAATTGTGTGGCATAGTTCCTATTAATATAAAAATCTTGATACATTCACAGTAAGCGTATTTATGCTAAAGCAATGCTTAATAATTTTGGTAACCTTAGTTTGAAGAAAAGTATTCTATAAAAATTTATTCAAGTTATCTATGTTGTTTAATTAAGTTAATTTTTGTGATTTATTTATTGCACAAAATATTTTGAAAAATCTAGAATAATGTTGTCTCAATTAAACCTACTTAGGTTAATTTAGTTTATATTCCTAACTTAGAGTTTGTCTAATTAATCAAAATAAGTCATAATTAAGTAAAACCTAGGGGTGTTTATAATAATTAGTTGAAGTAAGCGTAGTACAAAGTGTAATTAGTTACCTGCTTAAGATAACCAAACATGCTATCTAATGAAGTTAGTATAGATGTTTAGGGTAAACCACCCTGTTGCTTAACGTAACTAGTTAGTTTGATTGATACTCGATAAATGACTGCCCAGTACAGGGTAGTTAGGTTGTTTGTTGAAATGTAATGTTCTTTTATTTGGATTGCAACTTTATTGTGAAATAACATAAGGGAATATGCATTCTTCAACTTATAGTTTTGCATATCATGTAGACTCGACTACTCTCGCCGACGGTGATTACGAAGTGGTTCTGGAACAAGGCGTAGAACCAGCCAAAGATCCCGAGAACGCCGTCGAAGGTTTAACTGAAGCTCCGAACCAAAGTTCGGACAACTTTGACCCTACTGCTCCAAATTCTACGCAAGAAGGCAAGCCCCGGACATAAACCACTATTTTATTTACACTGTCATCTATATCTATTTATACATTTCTATGCATTAAGTTCTTAGGAATTGCTTGGAAACCTAGTTGCATAATTTCAGGAACCGATGTACTGAACACTAGAACTTGAGTTCGAATAGCTGCTATGCTTATAGAACCGGTAGAAGTGTGTGGTAGTGGTGGTTAAGCGTTTGAAAGTACTAGCCACATGCCGTGAAATATGGTAAGCGGTAAGCCTAGTAACCAATCGGCCCGAGGAGTGGACATACCCCCCACCACTTGTATTTGGTTCTTTTGGTTACTTGGTTCGACGTGTAGGAATACGTGTTGCTGGGCAACCAGGAGTACGGGTTTTGTAGTCGCGCTACAGACCTACGTCCTGCACTTTGGAAGTGCGTATGGTCCTACAGTCGCTTGTGGTGGTTCTGATCCATGAGTCGGAATGAGATGCAAATGGTTGCTTCGGAATGACGCTTTGGTGTTCCAAGCGTGTGTGTTAGGTTTACCCTTGCAAGGTTTGAAATTCGATTCAGGAACCGTCCGTTTCTCGCGGAGATTGAGACTGCTTAATCCCTTTGCCACATAGAGTAACAAGATAAGCTTGAAAGGGTTTAAATTTAATTAAGCATGCTACTAAGAATTTTATACCTAGATCTTTTTACCATGAGATGATCTACAATAAAATAGTTCATAGTAAATATTTTAGGAATTTACAACACTGTTTTACTTAAGGTTTGCATTCAAACTTGAAGTTGGAACTAAAATTCAAATACCCTAATGTCTATTTTCAGAAAATTATGAAAAATTTATAAGAAGCTTATCCACTAGGAATAAGCTCATCCACAAAAATTCAAGGCCATAGCCTTTATAAATTTCAAATTTAAAAATCAAACTTATTAACCTAATTCAATTAAATGGGATAATTGGATTAGAATACCAATAATGAGTTTATATTTAACCCTCTTGTTTTATGAGTTTGAGTGTATTAACCTGTTGGATTGCAACTTTATTGTGAAATAAAACTCTTAACTCAAGAACCATCTAATCAAATTATTGCATATCATGTAGAGTCAACGACACTCGACGACAGAGACTACGAGCTAGTCTCGAAAACTGAGCCAGGGTTTTTTGAAGACCTAGTGAATGTCGTCGAGACTCTAACTGAAGCTCTGAACCAAAGTTCGGAAATCCTTGACACTCCTGCCTCCAGCCCCGCTCAAGAAGGCAAGCCCCGGTGCATGATTGGCCCGACAAATGGACTTATTCCCACCACTCGATATATTAGTTTGTTGTACACACGCACTGATGGGTGGGAGTATGTTCTGCGTAGCAGACAGGAGTACGATCATGTAGTCGTGCTACAGACGTACGTCCTGCACAATTGGTGTGCATACGGTCCTGCAGTCGCTTGTGATGGCCCTGATCCATAACCCGGAATATGAGGGAAACGGTTGCTTTGGAACGATCATTGGATGTTCCAAGCATGTGAGTTAGGTTTACCTTGCAAGGGTTGAAATTCGATTCAGTAATCGTCCGTTTCTCACGGAGATTGAGACTGCTTATTCCTTCTGCCACATAGAGTAATAACAGCAACTATTGTTGGAATAATCTTGATGGATGATAATCTCTACCTTGCTTGTCTAGAGTAGGTGCTTACCTAGCATGGTTAATGAAATTAGAATCTGAAAGCTAAAATATGAAAGTTAGTTCATACTCTTTGTTGCTTTTCAGCTGAAATTAAACCCAGAACCATTTCAAGCCTTCATGAGTTTAGTTATGGGCAAAGTATACCCTAATCCCGGGTAAGCCTTGCTGAGTATTAGCATACTCAGTCTTGCTAGTCTAATTTTCAGGTTTGACCTTTGAAAACCCCACGGATGGTTCCGCATGGCCAACTTCTATTCCATTTGGCTGGTCCGTGGAGTGGGATCCGTCCCCGGCTAGCAGTGACCCTCCTGAATGATGCCATACTTCGGGCTGAGTGGGTCTCAACCTCCGCGACGTGTGTAGTCGCGTGTGAATTTTCTTTCCGCTGTGAACCTGGACAAGCCGTTTAGCTTGTCGTCTTAAACAATGTTTATATATTACTTTAAGTTTAAAATGGTTTGTAATAATGTTTAATATTCTGTGCATTAAAAGTTGGTGAGCTGTTGTGTGATTGTAAACTCGCCTTCGTGCGAGGTAAACCTGCTTCGATCCTGTTGAACCATGGTTGCATCAGGCGGTGACCCGACAGACCAATGGGTTGTTCATTTGAAGTGCATTGAGTTAGTATCGGCTGTATAGCGATGACTAGCGCACTTGAGCCGGAATAATACAGGCGGTTCTGCCACAGCTGGTATCAGAGCTGTAGGTTTATTCTTATAACTGCAGCAGCTCTTAAAACATGTTTTCAAGATAAAAACATGCTTAACAAAAGAATTTACGAAGTACGTTGGATACGTTAAGGTTGGTGTTTAGAACGCAAAGCCCTAGGGATTTATATGGGAACTATTAGATGGCTGCTAATATATATATATATATATATATTTCCACTCTAACTCGCAGCACTACTTTCTATCAAAACTTAAATTTATGCATAACCCAACTTTACTATTTGTAACGACACCATCGATGGTGAGGTAAGAAGGTAAGGATCCTCAGCCAACTGAGGGAGCTTGGCCTTCCCATCGGTGATGCGAACCAAACGCTGTTTCTTAAGCAGTGGCCTACTTGAGATGCTGCCAATATACCAACTTTGGTTGATTATATTGGGAGTATTTAGTTTGGCGCAGGGTATGGCGATCGCTGTTCATACCCCCGCATTATGCGGTACCCCTGTGAATACGTTGTTTCGATAATGTATGTTAACATCGTCTGTACGGCGGTAATGGTACAGATACTATTTCTATAGTGAACAGTACTGTTTAGGGACGCTTTCATGTCGTGCTGCCATGAAAGGTTCATGTTATATATATATGGTCTTTTGCAGGTACACTAACCACGATTAAGAGGTTAGGACGGATAGGACTGATCGACTAGTTATTAGAGAGAGACGTATGTGTTATACCACCGAAATTAACCGCGTAAGTCCGAAGATATTCAGCAGTTGTTTTGGTTGTGAGGTCGAATAGTACGTGCATGCATAATCCATTAATAAACAAAAGGAATGCTTGAATATGTCGTTCTTTTAAGGACAAGTAGAGTGTTGTTTATCTCTAGTATGGTTTTAATAGAATTCTTGTGACTGCCTTAATTGAATTTTTAGTATTCTTCCAAATCTCACCATCTGAATTCTTATTTCAGATAGCGGCTCCTTCAAACATCTTCTGGGATCATGCAGGGCATCTCCATACCAATGCCTTGCACTGGGAGGGGTTTTCCCCATCTACTATGGGAATCACTTAGTCTATTCTTCTACACCGAGCCTCCCCAGTACGATGGAGTGGAGTATAGAGAGGAAGGTGTTCCCCGGTGCAGAGTCAAGATGACTATTTCTCGGCATCCCTTTCGTTCTCAGTGGCAGCCCATCGAGGTCGATGTGGTTGGTTATCATCTCGTTGACACCATTGAGACTGCAGCTCTGGAGGCCATCCATATTTTCTGCAACCAGCATCCCATGGAAGTTGCAGGGTATCCTATCGGCCTATTCCCTGCAATAGATTCTGGTGATCCTGAGTGGAATTTCAAGATAGCCCATTATGGCCACTTGTTGGGAGATTCAGCCGAAGAAACGCTCCGTGGTCTTACCAGGTTCATGAATGTTCAGCACCACTATCAGATCCTGCTACGCCGTGGTGTGGGTCAATTGATTGGCATAGCTCAAGGTCACCATCGAAATGCTGATCAACAGGTCACCCAGATAGTGGAGCTTCAAGCCTTGGTCACGGAGAAGGAGGAGATCATCACAGCACATGAGGAGGCTGTTCTTCACCGGGAGGATCAGATCAATGAGAGTGATGCAATCATCACTCAGCGCAACACGATCATTGAGTTCCTCCAGGAGCAAATCCACGACCTTATCCTTGAGGTCGATTATGCCCATGCTCACATCGACGAACTCCAATAGCAGCTAGTACCTCCTGCTGTGCCCGTAGCCCCTGAAGGTGGAGAAGAAGACCCGGAGGAAATCGAAGGAGTTTCCGATCTCGACTCCAAGCATGGAGACCCAGAACCCAATCCTCAGTCAGAGCATTCCTCTTCCAGTAGTCAGTCCTCCGTAGGCAACCTCGACGATTTTTTGTTCATCTAAATCATCGATATCTTAGTTGTAAATAGTGGTGTGACATAGGTCGTGAGTAGATTACCTAGACTTAGAGCCGCCTGTTGTAATATATGTGGCATGTGTGCATATAGTTTGACCCGTGGCAGTCAGACCACCCTGATGTAAGACGTTAAGGACCACCAGTATCTGCGATGTAATCTAAGCCTCGTGTTCTGCCATCTTGTTCAATATCTTTGCATCTGAAATCAGTGGTTGAATGAATCATGTGAACTACATATCTGCTAGCAGTAAATCATCTGAAAATAGGGGTAAGAATATGGTTCATAATGGATATCTCCTTTATTTCAGATGGTTGGAGCTACTCGTGGAACCCCGAAGGGTTTCCATCCAGACCAAGCTAGCGGTTCCCAGCAACCGCCACCAGCCCCACCAAATCTAGCAGAGGTCATGGCCCGATAGACAGAACTCCTCAACCAGCTAGTGCAGGCTCAGATGGGCCAATTTCATCACCAATCCCAAGGTCATGATGAACACCCATCGGCTAATTATCAAGACTTTCTCAGCACCCAGCCCCCACTGTTCCATAAAGCAGACGAGCCCCTTGACGCTGATGCCTGGCTCCGCACCATAGAGTCTAAGTTCGCATTATTGTCTGCACCATGCTCAGACGAGAACAAGGCCCTCTTTGCAGCCCAACAACTTCGCGGCACTGCCCGCATATGGTGGGACCATTACCATGCCATGCAGCTGGCTGGTCATGTCATCACCTAGGATGAATTTTGGACCTCTTTCAGAGCACACCACATTCCTGAAGGACTCATTGAGCGAAAGCTCAATGAATTTCTGAATCTGACTTAGGGAACCCGCACCGTCATGCAATATGCACAAGTTTTCAACCACTTGTGCTAGTACACGGGTTATCATGCGGACACTGATGCCCGCAAACATGATCATTTCTGTCGAGGCCTGATGTCTGTCGGGTCTTCGCCCGATACAACCACGGTTCAACAGGATCGCAGCAGGTTTACCTCGCACGAAGGCGAGTTTACCATCACAGAGTAGCTCATCAACTTTTAATTTACAGTCATTCAAACATTATTACAAATCAGGTTCAAACATAAGTAAACTTATACAAACAGTATTCAAACTGACAAGCGGAACAGCTTGTCCAAATTCACAGCGGAAAGAAAAGTTTACGCGACTACACACGTCGCAAAGGTGGACACCATGCTTAGCCCAAGGCCTGGTGTCACTCCAGAGGGTCGCTGCTAGCCGGGGATGGGTCCCACTCCACGGACCAGCCAAAAGGAACGGACGTTGGCCACATAGGGTTGTCCGTGGGATTCTCGAAGATCATACCTGAAATAGATATTAGCAAGGCTGAGTATTCTAACACTCAGCAAGGCTTACCCGAGTTTGGGTATACTTTAGCCCGTAACTAGACTCATGAAGGTATTGCAAGGGTTCTGGGTTATTTTTAGCGGAAATGCAACTAAGAGTATAACTTACTTTCAAGTTTTAGCTTTCAGATTCTAGTTTGATTAGTCCTCTAGGTAAGCACTTATACTAAGCAAGCAAGGTAGATATTCTCATACATCAAAATTATTTCATCAACAGTTACACTTTTTACTCTATGTGGTAAAAGGAATAAGCAGTCTCAATCTTCGTGAGAGGCGGACGATTCTGAATCGAATTCAAACCTTGCAAGGTAAACCTAACTCACACGCCTGGAACATCCAAAGGTCATTCGAAGCAACCGTTTACCTTTCATTCCGGGTCGTGGATCAGGTCCACCACAAGCGACTGTAGGACCGTACGCACACCAATTGTGCAGGACATACGTCTGTAGCACGACTACAAAACCCGTATTCCTGTCTGCCATGCAGAACGTACTCCCGCACGTCGGTGCGTGGGAGAACCAAATTACGAGTGGTGGGAGGTATGTCCACTTGCCGAGCCGATTGGTTACTAGGCTTACCGCTTACCATATTTCGCGGCATGTGGCTAGTACTTTCAAACGCTTAGCCACCAGTACCACATGGTTCGGCCTTAACCACTTTTGACAAAATAGACAGGGTAAACCTTCAGGTCATGATACAACACATGACCCTATCCATCATCCTTATAGTGATTGCAGAATTGTAAACATGCAACTCCTATTTCGCGCGAGTGATAGGAAATCACCCGACTTTTACCGGTCCTATTTAGCAGAGCATTTAAGCGATAAGGACTCGGGTACAATACATTGGTTTCCTGAGATATCATGCAACTAGGGTGTCATTGCAACTCCTAGACATAATGCAAGATATATAATATATAAGTGAAATGGTAATAATTTGAAATACTGGGATATGCATCGGGGCTTGCCTTCTTGAGTGGGATTGGGGGCAGGAGTGTCAGAGGCTTCCGAACTTTGGTTCGGAGCTTCAATTAGTTCCTCGACGGCTTGTGTTGAGTCTTCAGAAAATCCTTGGTCTTGTCCTAAGACCAATTCATAATCTCCGTCGTCAAGTGTCGTTGATTCTATATGAGATGCAACAGTTTAAGTAAGGTGAGATTCAAACTTAAGATCTTATATCACAAAAGTTGCAATTCCCAAGTCAACACACAAGAGTTCATGAAATGAAAAGGGTTTAGGTTTGAATCACCATTTATAAAGGTGTCATGAGGATATCACTGAATCTATTGCAAACAGGAACTAGAACATTTGAATTTGAATTTGAATTCCAAATTTAAATTCAAACTTTAAGTAAAAAGGATCATAAAGTTTTGGAAACTTAATTATATACTAAATGTTAACACATTAGGGTATAACAAAAAGATCTTGACTAATTAGGTTTATAGAACATGCTTAGCTAAAATTTCAAATTTGAAATGCCTAAATTTAAAAGAAGTTAAGCTACCAACCAAAGCTAGGTTTGAAATTTTAATACAAGGTTACACATAGCTTATAGAAGTCACATATTAAAACTCATGAGCAACAAGGCAAAAATGTAGAAGTTATGTACCAATTATCCTTTAACCTTAGATTTAAAATAGATGCAAAAATATTTAGTTTCATATCAAAGTTCATAAACAAAAGTTATAGGGTTTGGAATCTAGTTTCCAACAAAACTAATTTTGCAATTTTTGGATTTTTCTATGATTTTCTAAGAATTTTGCAAGACAGCAACATCACTCACATAAAATAACAAAAGGGCTTTGCACTGGGGTCCCTGGGTTTTAACACTTAGACCCTTAGAAACAAAACAACTGTCACGGATATACCCTTGCCAGCACGCGACGGCGTCTGGCGTCCCTGTCTCCGGCGTTCTCACCGGCGGCGAGGGCCAGGGTGGGAAAGGGTTGGTGCAACGTAACCTACAGGGGCTACTGAACACGACAGCGGGTGATGTGCTCGAGGAGTGATAGCGGAGCACGGCCGGCGACGATCATCGGCGGCGGCCGCGTCGGGGCATCGTCGTTCCTGATGAGGGGCCGGCGAACACGGGGAAACAGGGTGCGCACGAGCTCCGGGGAAGTGCGGGGATGCTTTCCCCCAACTTAAACTGGATAGAGACAGACCGGAGAAGGGTTCTTGATGGCGGGGTGGAGCTCGGTTCTCACCGGTGGCAATGGCGATCGACGATCCGTGGGTTCTGGTGATGGGAGGTGGAGGAGGTAGGGCTGGATAGCTTCAGGAGGGTGATGTAGTGCTGATGCTGCTGTTGATTGGAGCGGGGAGGTCTCGTAGCGGCGGGCCGACGAGAGGCCGAGCGGCGGCGGCGCGGGAAGCTCACCGGAGCCGTGGGAGAGGATGCTGGGGTGGAAGAAAACCAAATTGTAAAGGCCGAGGAGCACCAGGAGATCACGGCGGAGCTGAAGCTACACTGGATTGGGGTTCAGGAAGAGTGTGGGTGCCGGTCGACGGTGGTCCAGAGACACGGCGGAGGTCGGGTGGGAAGTGGCGGTCGGAGCAAAAGAACAGAGGGAGAAGGTGTGTGCGCAACAAGCGATCGAGTGGGATAGAGGCTCCAGGACGTGCGTGGGTTCAGGAACAAGTTGTGACCGAGCTGTGGCAGGAGCTGGCGCATCGACGGCGTGCGTGGCGATCGCGGCGGCGCTCGGGCAGAAGCTCCGCGACGTGGAGGCACATGGACAGGCCAGCTCACGGCCGGGGAGGCGGCAGTGCAGCTGAGGCATGACGCGTGGGACGTGGGAAGGCAGGAGGTGGCGCGGCAGACTCTGCGACGGCGAGCGGCGGCGGGGATCAGCTCGGGCAGGAGGCGCACAACGTGGCCGAGCGGGGAGAAGCCAGTGCGAGGGTGGGAAGCGGCGGGGCAGAGGCCAGGACAGCACGTGGCACAGTCCTGAGTGGCGCAGAGCCAGCAGTAACGGCGCACATGGCCGAGCTGCGGCGGTGGCGTGCGGCAGAGGGAAAACAGAGGAGGGAGAGAAGGAGGTAGACGAACGGGGACCTGATTGCAAAAACAGAGAAACACAGGGACTCTACTGTAAAGCACAGATAACTTTCCCACCAGTGCTCAAATGAAGATGGGCCCAAAAGCAAAAGTGTGTAGTTTTTCAAAATGCACAACTTTGCTTTAAGGTTCATCCACAGAAGAGCAACAATTTTTAAAATTAAAAGAAACTTAACTAATTTTCCAAACTTTATGTAAATCCTATAGATAAAATTACACTACACACACATCCAAAAGGTAGTTTCACCTACTTTTGCGATTTAAACACAAGTTTTGAACTTTTGCAAAGTAACCCTCATACTTTTGAAATCTACCCCCCATACTCACCCATTTAGCACATAAAGGGTCCAAATTTTTAAACAACTATATAAACAATTGCCTTTCCTTATCATTAACACTTTTTAAACATACTTTTGCCACATTTTTGTACATAACAACACACTCAGGAGCTAAAGTGTGACCACACTATTTACCTGAGTGTCACACCTGAATACCAAGCTTAAGGAACGATTGAATTTGGTAAAGGACGACACCTTCAATGAGTTGGTCAATATGGCCATCACCCAAGAGGACTGCATCTCAGCCCACTGGGCAGAAAAGAAATGGAAGACACCCACTGGACCCTCCACGGCGCAACTACCAAGGTACCGGTTGGTCCAAACCACTGCTACCCGAGCACTGCCCCGAAATAATTTGCCAGGCAGATGGGTAGCCAGGCCACCCCAGCAAGCCCGATTCAATCGGCCACCGACACCACAACCCCAGCAGCAATAGCAGCAAGGCCCACGGCCGAGCTTTCCGCCATCCAACCAAGGAAACAACAATTATCATTGTTTCAACTGCAGCAGCCCATCCTACTTCATTAAGGATTGTCCTCAACCCTAGAAATCTTTCCAAGGGCAAGCATCCAAACCGAACAACAAAGGCAAGAAGCAGATGGGACAAGTCCGCCAGGGGAGGGTGAATTTCACAACTCTCTCCGAATTCCCCGTGGGTGCGCCAATAATGACGGGTACTTTCTCTATCAACCATCAACCCATGGTTATACTTTTCGATTCTGGTGCAACCTATAGTTTTATCAGTGCCAAATGTGGAACAAAAGTAGGCTTGGATCTCTATCCTACTCAAGGAGCCTATATGATAGTGACTCCTGGCGGCAAAATTTCATCAAATCAAACTTGTAGAAGGGTGCTAATTCAGATGGGTAGCAATCTGATAAAAATAGATTTACTGTTATTGGACCTAGAAGGAATGGATGTTCTCCTAGGCATGGATTGGATGACTAAGCACCAAGTGTCCTTGGATATCTCTTCCCGAGCTGTGGAGATAGATTCACCCGATCATGAAACTACTATTTGTCGGTGTTTTTACCGTCGGCCTACCTAGGGATACCCTAAGGTAGGTGGTTGTTTGGTGAGGGATCGCCTGATCTGGAACTTAAAGGTGAACGCAAGGACACAAGACACAGATTTAGACAGGTTTGGGCCGCTAGAGCAGCGTAATACCCTACGTCCTGTTTGGGGGTGTTGAATATTGCCCCTGCGCTTGGGTGTTGAGCTGCCTGTAGGCGGCTCTCTGTTGGATCTCTTCCTCTTGGTAGCTCTAATTGCCCTCCTAGTTGCTCTACCTATCCAGGTACCCCTACCCTCCTTTATATATCCCAGGGGGCAGGATTCCTAGTAGGATTAGGAGTCCTAATTGGATTACAGCATATGAGTCCTAATAGGATTACAGCGGAATCCTAGTAGGAACCAGACTTCTTTTAGCTCTCGGGTAGCTTCCTTGCGGTACCCAAGGGATCTATCCCTGACAAGCCCCCGAGCTCTTCGTAGCTGAGTACTGCAGGCTCTTCGAGTACTTCTGAAGCAGACTTCAACTTCTTTCAAAGCTCTGTCTTGAAATTTCTCTTTGAGTACTCTTTTATTTGCATCGAAGCGATGAGGTGCTCATGCCCCGAATTCCTTCTTTTGTATGGGGTGCGATGAATAATCGCACTCCATATGGAGTAGCCCCCGAGCCCTAGGTTGAATCGAAGAATCAGGCTGAGGGTCAAATTAGTCTTGAGTCTTCTTTACTTACTCTTCGAATACTTTCGAAAAATAAGTAGTCGATGCTACGTATCCCGCAGCCCCCGAGCCTTAAACTTTGGAAAAAGGATCCAAGAATCGTGGCATTGGTGTTACTCTTCACCTTCTACACAGTGAAACACTTCGCCTCCCGCTGGTTTATTTAACCGTGCGGTGACTTAGGGTTTCTTCTGCACTCTCAGTCTTCATATGTGTCGTCTTCGAGTAGTTTTGCAGCATCCAGCCCCCGAACCTGGGAACTGGCGGAACTGTGATGGCGCGCTGTACTGTCTGGAGGGTTGTTGCCGAAGCTTGACCTGAAAAAAGACAATGCATACATTATGTAGCATAATGCAAAGATACCGAGTAGTACTCAGTAATAATGTGAAGACACCAAAATTTATTCGGTGTAAAATTTGCTGTGTCGAGCTCTTTTTTTTCTTAGGCCATTTAAATCTCCCGAGTAGTCCATCCTTTACGTTCACCCGGTCCCAGTTTAGACTTCGCCCATAGCATGTATGAGTCGCTTAGGTCTTATGGCCTTCGCTCATATCATGTACGAGTCGCTTAGGTCTCTTGCCTTCGCTCATATCATGTACAAGTCGCTTAGGTCTCCTGCCTTCGCTCATGCAGGACGGGTCGCTTAGGTCATGACTGGGCACTCGAGGCTTCACGGATTAAGGCATTTGCTACTCGAATAGATTAGCGACCGTTAAGAGGAGACAACGAGTAGAAAGTGGTCGTCATGCGACAAAGAGGATGCGCCGTGCGCAAAAGTAGTCGACGAAGTGTACCTCTGGAGGGTTTTATTGCCCATCGAGAGTAGTACACGGACAAGTAGTCGATCATGGTGTAGCCCCCGAGGGTTTCATGCCCGTCGAGAGGCGTACCCCCAAAGGTAGCCGATCTTGTGAAGAACAAGTCGGAAAAGGTATAAGTGACTTAGCTTGATTCGTGGACGAATGTCGTCGAAGCCGTGGAGCTCGTTGATGGAGCTGCGACGGTTTGTTGATGAAGCTCGACTAGCTGGAGTCGATTTCGATAAGTTTTCAAGTCGAAACGAGTAGTTGATGTAGTCGTTGCTGTGATGCTCGCCCTCGACTAGTTTCTAGTCGAGACGAGTAGTCGAAGTAGTCGTCGGCGGAGTCGAAGTAGTCGAACTCGTCGCTGCTGCGCGCGGACATTGCAGCACAAGCCGAAGCTGAACCTGGTCATCGAGGTTGGCGGCCGCGGCGCATCAACGTTGTAGCGCGAGGCGAAGTCGAGCCGAGTAGTCGAAGTCGATGTTGCCGTTCGTCGAAGGATCCGATCTCGAACTCGATGAATCGATCCGCCAATGCATATGCACGAAGTAGCAATCCGCCACCTTGAGTAGATTGATGTTGATGAAGAAGTCCTTCAAATTCGCCCAATGATCGTGACGATCGGCCCCATGGTGGGCGCCAGCTGTCGGTGTTTTTACCGTCGGCCTACCTAGGGATACCCTAAGGTAGGTGGTTGTTTGGTGAGGGATCGCCTGATCTGGAACTTGAAGGTGAACGCAAGGACACAAGACACAGATTTAGACACGTTCAGGCCGCTAGAGTAGCGTAATACCCTATGTCCTGTTTGGGGGTGTTGAATATTGCCCCTGCGCTTGGGTGTTGAGCTGCCTGTAGGCGGCTCTCTGTTGGATCTCTTCCTCTTGGTAGCTCTAATTGCCCTCCTAGTTGCTCTACCTAGTAGGATTCCTTGCGGTACCCCTGCCCTCCTTTATATATCCCAGGGGGCAGGATTCCTAGTAGGATTAGGAGTCCTAATTGGATTACAGCATATGAGTCCTAATAGGATTACAGCGGAATCCTAGTAGGAACCAGACTTCTTTTAGCTCTCGGGTAGCTTCCTTGCGGTACCCAAGGGATCTATCCCTGACACTATTCTCTATCTTTCACAACGGGAATGCAATAATTCTTGTGCCTATGCCGTAGTAGGGATTAAGTTAAAGGACATCCCTATTGTCTGCGAATATCTAGACATCTTTCTAGATGATTTATCTGGAATGCCCCCAGACCGGGATATTGAATTTGTCATAGAACTACAACCCAGCACAGCCCCCATATCTAAGAAACCTTATCGTATGCCACCCAACGAACTGGCCGAGTTAAAAATCCAACTCCAGGACCTCCTTGGTAAGGGTTACATTTGTCCAAGTGCTTCACCATGGAGTTGTCCAGCCCTATTCGTGAAGAAAAAGGACAACAGCTCAAGGCTATGTGTAGATTATCGCCCCCTCAATGCGGTGACCATCAAAAACAAGTATCCTCTACCCCGCATTGACATTCTGTTCGATCAGTTAGCCGGAGCCAAGGTATTCTGTAAGATTGATCTTCGTTCCGGCTATCATCAAATCAAGATCAGGTCAAGTGACGTTCCAAAAATAGCCTTTTCCACCAGATATGGACTTTACGAATATCTGGTCATGTTATTTGGTCTTACCAATGCTCCAGCATATTTCATGTATCTCATGAACTCTGTCTTCATGCAAGAACTCGACAAATTTGTTGTGGTCTTCATTGATGACATTCTGATTTATTCCAAAAATCCAGAAGATCATGCGAAACATCTCCATGTTGTTCTTCAAAAATTGAGAGACCACCACTTGTATGCCAAATTCTCTAAATGTGAGTTTTGGCTGGATACCGTGAAATTTCTGGGACATACCATCTCCAGTAATGATATATCTGTTGATCCCAGTAAAGTACAAGAAGTGATGGATTGGAAACCTCCAACATCAGTCCACCAGATTTGCAGTTTTCTTAGTCTCGCTGGCTATTATCATTGTTTTATTCCTGACTTCTCAAAAATAGCCAAGCCTATGACTGAGCGATTAAAGAAAGGAGTTAAATTCTCTTGGGATCAAAAATGCAAAGATGCATTTCATACCGTCAGAGCACATCTCACTACTGCCCCAGTTTTAGCTCAACCTGATGTCTCAAAACCTTTCGATATCTATTGTGACGCTTCGGGAATTGGACTTGGTTGTGTGCTTATGCAAGACAACCGAGTGATTGCTTATGCATCACGAGCACTCAGGACTCATGAACAGAACTACCCTACCCATGATCTTGAACTCGCAGCTGTCATCCATGCACTTAAGATCTGGAGACGTCATCTAATGGGTACAAAGTGTCATGTCTATACTGATCATAAAAGCCTCAAGTACATCTTCACACAATCAGATCTAAATATGAGGCAAAGACGCTGGCTAGAGCTTATCAAAGACTATGATCTGGAAGTACACTATCACCCAGGCAAAGCCAACGTCGTTGCGGACGCACTTAGTCGCAAGGCACATTGCTCTTGCTTATCAGTTCAGGCTTTCAATGAGACTCTTTGTTGAGAGATGAGAAAGCTTAATCTTGAGATCATTCCTCAAGGTAGTCTGAATCATTTCTCAATTGGAACTATACTTTAGGATAACATTGTTCTGGCACAACAGCGTAACAAAGGGGTCAGAATCATCAAGCACAAGTTGGCCCAAGGAGAAGGAAAGTACAAATGCTTTCGAGTAGATTCCGAAGGGATTCTATGGTTCAACGAACATATCGTTATACCTAAGGACCATAAGCTTCGTAAACAGATATTGGATGAGGCTCATCTGTCCAAATTCTCTATGCACCTTGGCAGTACCAAGATGTACCAGGACCTAAAACAGAACTTTTGGTGGACTCGTATGAAGCGAGAAATTGCAAAGTATGTCTCGGAGTGTGACATCTGCCAAAGAGTTAAAGCTAGTCATCTCAAAACTGCTGGTATTCTTCAACCTTTACCCATTCCTTCTTGGAAGTGGGAGGATATCAGTATAGACTTTATCGTTGGCTTACCCAATACCTCTCTAAGGCATGACTCTATTTGGGTAATCGTTAATCGATTAACCAAAACCGCCCATTTCCCTCCCGTGCATACTACATATAATGCCAAAAAGTATGCCGAGATCTATCTAGATCAAATCGTTCGTCTTCATGGAGTGCCCAAGACGATCATTTCTGATCGTGGAGCACAATTCATCGCTCGGTTCTGGGAGCAACTTTGATATGCTCTTGGAACTAAGTTAATCCGAAGCTCCGCATATCACCCTCAGACAGATGGACAAACTGAAAGGGTAAATCAGATTCTGGAAGATATGCTTAGAGCCTGTGTACTTCAGTATGACAAGAATTGGGACAAGTGCTTATCATTGACAGAATTTTCTTACAACAACAACTATCAAACCAGTCTCAAGATGGCTCCGTTTGAAGCATTGTACGGTCGCCTATGCCGAACTCCTTTAAGTTGGTCACAGACCGGCGAACGTAAAATCTTTGGACCGGACCTTGTCACTGAAGCCGAAGAAAAGGTAAAGACTATTCAAAATAATCTCAAGGCCGCTTAATCTCGACAGAAAAGCTACGCTGACATACGGAGGAGACCGTTACAATTCCAGATTGGAGACTTCGTATATCTTCGAGTATCTCCCACTCGAGGTATTCAACAGTTCGGCGTAAAAGGAAAGCTTGCTCCTCGATACATCGGACCCTTTGAAATTCTCGAAATCTGTGGACCCATAGCTTACCGTCTTCAACTTCCTCCTCAGTTAGCGGCCATCCATGACATCTTCCATGTATCTCAACTTAGGAAATGTATCAAAGTTCCTACCAAGATCATCGATCATCAAGCTATCAAAATCGAATCTGATCTAACCTATACAGAACATCCAATCAGAGTGCTAGACACTAAAGAGAGAAGCAATAGAAGAGAAACTATCAAGATGTTCAAAATTCAGTGGAATCATCACACTGAAGAAGAAGCAACTTGGGAAACCGAATCCTATCTTCAACGAAATTTCCCAGATTTCTTTCAAGCCAATTCCTAAATCTAATTGCCCGATTCCATTCTGTTCTGGAATCTCGGGATGAGATTCTTTTTAGGAGGGAAGGCTGTGACATTCAGGTGCTTAGAATTAAAACACACTAAATGTTAGTAGAAAGTATGTATGTTTGATTTTGTATAGGTGTGCCAACATTTGAATGCAAAGGGAAAAGGGCATGTGTGTAATTTTGTAAAATTTAGGTCCTTTAGTGTTAAATGGGTGAGAATGGGATGTAGAAATCAAAACGTATAAAGGTTGTTCTGTGAAAAATCAAGAACTTACTTTTAACCCAAATAGAGATAAAACTACCCATAGGATGCAAGTGTAGTGTAGAATTCTACATAGGATTTACTTAAAGTTTAAAGTTTTGCCAAGTTTCATGTTAGTTTCAAATCCCTAGCTCTTTTGTAACTGAACCTTAAAGCAAAGTTGTATATCTTCTTGAGCTCTACACTTTTGCTTTTGGGCACATTTTCATTTGAGCTATAATTTGAAAGTTATCTAATCTTTACAGAGGAGCCCCTGCACTTTTGGCAAATAGCAGCTCAGTCCCTTCGTCTACCTTCAGCCCCCTTCTCTGCTCTGCTCTGATTTCCCTCTGCCCGACGCGCCGCCGCCGCTCCGCCGGCCATGTGCCGAGCATTGGCCGCCCCACGCCGCTCTAAACCATGCCCCGTGCTGCCCTAACGCCCGCGCCGCCCCTTCCCCGACCCGCGTGGGCCTGCTCTTGCCTCTCCATGTCGCGCCGCCACTGCCCGAGCCGCCACGACTCCCGCTGGCCGCCAGCTCCTATTTTCGTGCAACCCCGCCTTCTTCTGGACCCCGAGCACCTCCTGGAGCTACCCACGCATTCCTTCTTGCCTTCACGCGACTACATTCCCACGACCTTTTCCTCCCCCGAGCGCCACCCCTCGTCGGACCTCCGCCACAGCCACGGGCCGCCGTCGTCCGCCGTCCATGCCGCCTCCGAGCCCCGATCCAGTGCTATTAGAGCACCGCCGCAACCCAGTGGTGCTCCCCAGCCCACCTAATTTCGCTCTTGTGCACCAGAACAACCGGACCACTACGTCGGTGAGCTCGAGCTTGCACCGCCGCTCGGCCTCGCCGTCGTCCCGTCGATCCACCGCCTCCTAGCCCCGGCCAAGCACACTGCTAGCACCACATCACCATGTAGAAGCTGTTTAGCAACATCCCCGCCACCCTCCTGCCCTCCGGCCATCGGAACACCGACGATGCCCCTCGGACCTCCGCCGCCCATCCCTGTTCACCATCGTTACGCCGCTATAGCCCCTCCCTTCCCCGACACCGGCCACCCACGTGACCTCTGTGAGTCCTTGAGCATTTCCTCTCACTTGCCCTCGCCGCCGGTGAGCCCCCTCGCCAGATTTGGGTCGCCGTTGATCTGTCCCCTCTATAAAACCCGACCAAGGGTCTAATTGCAATGGTTCAAATCTTTCCAGGGGTCTATCTATGAAAAAACAGTACCCCCTCTCAAATTCAAAACAGCCAACTTGTAAAATCCATAGGAATTTGTAAAAAAAATACAAAAATTGCCAAACCAATTTTGTTGGAATTTAGAAGTATAAATGTACAACTTTTGTTAATGAAGTCTGGTTTGAAACTAAATAATTTTTTATTTATTTTAAACTCTAGCAAAAAGGGTATCATGGGCATAACTTTTGCATACAAGCTTATCTTCTTATGATTTTTAGTGTGAAACCTGATTATGTGATGAATGAACTTGTGTGCAATTTTCAACTACAGTACTGAACTCTAGCTTAAGTTAGTTTAGATTTATGCAAATTAAGCTTGAAAGGGTTTAAATTTAATTAAGCATGCTACTAATAATTTTATACCTAGATCATTTTACCATGAGATGATCTACAATAAAATAGTTCATAGTAAATATTTTAGGAATTTACAACACTGTTTTACTTAAGGTTTGCATTCAAACTTGAAGTTGGAACTACAATTCAAATACCCTAATGTCTATTTTTAGAACATTATGAAAAATTCATAAGAAGCTTATCCACTAGGAATAAGCTCATCCACAAAAATTCAAGGCCATAGCCTTTATAAATTTCAAATTTTAAAATCAAACTTGTTAACCTAATTCAATTAAATGGGATAATTGGATTAGAATACCAATAATAAGTTTATATTTAACCCTCTTGTTTTATGAGTTTGAGTGTATTAACCTGTTAGATTGCAACTTTATTGTGAAATAAAACTCTTAACTCGAGAACCATCTAATCAAATTATTGCATATCATGTAGAGTCAACGACACTCGACGATAGAGACTACGAGCTACTCCCGAAAACTGAGCCAGGGTTTTCTGAAGACCCAGTGAATGTCGTCGAGACTCTAACTGAAGCTCTGAACCAAAGTTCGGAAATCCTTGACACTCCTGCCTCCAGCCCCTCTCAAGAAGGCAAGCCCCGGTGCATGACCCAGTATTTCAATTTACTACAATTTTATACTTATATATTATATCTTGCATTAAGTCTAGGAATTGAAATGGAACCCTAGATGCATTGATACTAGGAACCTATGTATTGTGCCTGAGTCCTTATCGCATAGATGCTCTACTAATAGGACCGGCAGAAGTCGGGTGATTTCCTGTCACTCGCGCGATATAGAAGTTGAATGCTTACTATTCTGCAATCACTATAAGGACGATGGACGGGGTCATGTGCAATATCATGACTCGGAAGGTTACCCCATCTGTGTTGATGAAAGTTGTTAAGGTCGCAGGGTGTGGTAGTGGTGGCTAAGCGTTTGAAAGTACTAGCCACATGCCGTGAAATATGGTAAAGCGGTAAGCCTAGTACCTGATTGGCCCGGCAAATGGAATTATTCCCACCACTCAATATATTGGTTTGTTGTACACATGCACCAACGGGTGGGAGTATGTTCTGCGTAGCAGACAGGAGTATGATCATGTAGTCGCGCTACAGACGTACGTCCTGCACAATTGGTGTGCATACGGTCCTACAGTTGCTTGTGGTGGCCCTGATCCATAACCCAGAATATGAGGGAAACGGTTGCTTCGGAACGATCATTGGATGTTCCAAGCGTGTGAGTTAGGTTTACCTTGCAAGGGTTGAAATTCGATTCAGGAATCATCCATTTCTCGTGGAGATTGAGACTGCTTATTCCTTTTGCCACATAGAGTAATAACAGCAACTATTGTTGGAATAATCTTGATGGATGATAATTTCTACCTTGCTTGTCTAGAGTAGGTGCTTACCTAGCATGGTTAATGAAATTAGAATCTAAAAGCTAAAATATGAAAGTTAGTTCATACTCTTTGTTGCTTTTCAGCTGAAATTAAACTCAGAACCATTTCAAGCCTTCATGAGTTTAGTTATGGGAAAAGTATACCCTAATCCCGAGTAAGCCTTGCTGAGTATTAGCATCCTTGCTGAGTATTAGCATACCCAGTCTTGCTAGTCTAATTTTTAGGTTTGACCTTTGAAAACCCCATGGATGGTTCCGCATGGCCAACTTCTGTTCTGTTTGGCTGATCCGTGTAGTGGGATCCGTCCCCGGCTGGCAGTGACCCTCCTGAATGATGCCATACTTCGGGCTGAGTGTGGTGTCAACCTCCATGATGTGTGTAGTCGCGTGTGAATTTTCCTTCCGCTGTGAACCTGGACAAGCCGTTTAGCTTGTTTTCTTAAGCAATGTTTGTATATTACTTTAAGTTTAAAATGGTTTGTAATAATGTTTAATATTCTGTGCATTAAAAGTTGGGGAGCTGTTGTGTGATTGTAAACTCGCCTTCGTGTGAGGTAAACCTGCTTCGATCCTGTTGAACCGTGGTTGCATCAGGTGGTGACCCGACAGACCAATGGGTTGTCCGTTTGAAGTGCGTTGAGTTATTATCGGTTGTATAGCGATGACTAGCGCACTTGAGCCGGAATAATTCAGGCGGTTCTGCCACACCCCAACCCCGGCTGTCAGCTCCTTCCTCCCCAATGCCGCGCACAATAGCCAGCGAGTCCGGCCGGGAATCTCGCCGGTTTGGTTCCAGGGTGCCTCCGCCTAGGTTCCTCCACCCTTTTAAACCGAGTCCCCGATCTCCTCTGCGCACCCTTGCCACCGCTGCTGCCCAAAGCCCTAGCGCCACCGTCCCTACCTCACTCCGCCGTGCAGAGCTCGTGCTCCGCCGCGGCCACGCCGCCCCGCTGCACCCCAGCCTTGTCCAAGCCCCGCAATAGCTCCGCCTTACCACCGGGAGAGCCCTGCAATCGAGCCCCCAACCCGTACCTCACCGGAATTCCGCCCGGAAGCTGCCGCAGGTGAGTCGGTCCGCTGCCTTAAATCCTCACCGTCGGCGTTCCTCCGGCCGTGCTGATCACTTCCCTTGCTTCCCAGCTCGATGCTGAACCTGCCCGTGGGGATAAGAAGCTCGGAGACGCCTTGCATCGACCCCCTCCGCAAGCTCCACGCCGACCCGCCGCTCGGACCTCGCCGTCAACCCCCCTGCGCTGCTTCTCCGGCCAATCCGAGCCCTCGATGAGCACCAGCGCCCTCCCCTAGTCCTTTTGCGCTAGATGTCGTAGACCTTAGCCCGTTCCTGCAGCTGGAACACCGCACGCCAGCGAGAACCGCCGCGCATAGCCGCCTCCGCCGCCATGCACGCAACCCCGAGCACCCCCGAGGCCCGAAAGTGCCCCAGGTGGATCACGCGTGTCATGCTGATCACGACAGACTCAAGCCCCGCTCGATTTGACCCCAGAGCACCGTTTATGGTGAAGTCCGACGAACCCCGAGCTGCGCCGCCGCGGGATTTGGTCGCCGGCGTTACAGAGGCGCCACCCCGTGCGCCTAACTGACCCGAGCTGTCCGATCTAGAGCCCGCGGTCAAGATTAGATCGTGTACCCCTTGAATCCGAGCCGCGAGATCAGGGTCCAACGGATCAGAT
This sequence comes from Panicum hallii, assembly GCF_002211085.1. NCBI lineage: Eukaryota > Viridiplantae > Streptophyta > Magnoliopsida > Poales > Poaceae > Panicum > Panicum hallii. Next base: position 22,638,941 of record NC_038050.1, on the reverse strand, counting down.
CCAAGTGTACCGGTTCATCTCTCATCAAATCCTAACCGTTAGATCCAGATCCAGCGGACCAGATTTCACCGTTCAGATCGGACCGTCCGAACCCCCCCCCCCCCGGCTGCCAGATCGAGTCCGAACCGTCCGATCTAGATCTGACTGCCCAAATTAGAAGGTACCGCTTCAGCCGTGCGGTTTTGCTAAAGAGCCCCTGAGTTTCTTTGAAATCAACCCGCAGTCCATGTTAGTTCAAAAGTAATTCCAGTTGAGCCCCTATTTTTGCACTGAAGCCCCTGAGCTTTCTAGATTTTGGGTCCGCCGTCCAGCCCTGTAGTTTTGCACGTTAGACCCTGCGTCTATAGTTTAATTATGTATAAGTCCCTAGTTTCTGCGCGGAACCCCCTGGAAACTTCAGTTTTCTCAGAGAAAAGCCCTTGGATCTTGTTTTAGCCCTAGTTTACGCGTCTTAGCTCCGTTTGAGTGGTTTTCGCGCCCACGTGATCGTTGTAATGCGTAGAATAGCTTAGCTTAGTTTTGTGTGCTGTTTTATTGTATTGTTGTACTATTTCTTATCTTTTGCCATTGTTTGCATGTATGTGCATGTGTGGGCAATGTTTGTCGTTACGATCATGAGTAGACGTTGAGCCACCGGAGGAGTACCAGGAGCCACCTTCTTCAGACGCGTTTGAGCAGCAGCCAGGAGAGTTTGAGGAAGGCAAGTATAACATGAACATCCTATCACTTTTAAATACAATTTCATACTGCATTTTAATACTGTATGCCTATAAGAATTTCCTAGCCACTTTTACCCTTTATATATAAGTACCTTGTGTTGCATTCTGGTTAAGTTGTGCTAGGTGCTGCGCTCTCACACATTATGATCCTTTTTAATTAAATTTGATTAATGGTATATGCAACTTGATCCTAAGAGTGGCCCTCTGTGCTATGTGCTTGAGCGGCTCATGTCTCGTTATAATATATTTCTATAGAAACATGGTTTAGGGGGCCAGCACGGTGCTTAGTGCTTGGTTGGCCACTCTCCATAAGGACCGGTTCATAGAGCGACAACCTGGGACAACCGTGCAACCACAAGACGGGAATGGGACGGTCTTGACTTACTAATTAGGGCATTTTGGTTTGGGAGTAACTTACCTGCGGGGCAAGAGGGGTGGTAAGCTTCAATGGTCCCTGCTCCTCTGGTTTGGTCTGTGCTGTGTGCCTGTACCCCCGTGAGGTGGGCCCCATCGTCGCCGATCCAGAAACCTTAGCGGTTACACCTTACTCACGTGGTCCTTTGTAATGGTCTCGTAGTGCGCTTGCTAGTCATCTCACCTAAGTAAGTGTGATGAACAACTAGCGTAGCTCACAACTTGTGGGTAAAGATGTGCAACCTCTCGAGAGTGTAAAACAGGTATACTAGCCATGTAACGGTCATGAGCGGCCCAGATCCTCCGTCTGATTAGTGGGGTTTATTTTTGGTGGTTTGGCTTGGATTTGATTAGACTCATGAGTAATTTTAATTAATTATTCAGTAACTTGGGTTATGGTAATTCATCCACTTGTAGTAAATAGCTTTAATAAAATTTGCCCAGATTAAAAGATAACACAGTTGAGTCAGCTAACCGTAAAGCCTCATAGTTTGTGTTATACTTGTTGAGTACAAGTTGTGTACTCACACTTGCCTCCTCTACTCTTCTGTTCTCTTTGGGATATCTTCGACTGCTGCTCAGTACCAGGCAACGTGGAGGACTACATCAGCGGATTCGATGATTTCTAGGCTTTTGTCTCCCAGCCGACGTCCTTGTGGCGCCCTGTTCTTCATGTATTCATTTTACACTTCCGCACTCCTTGACCCGATTCTTAATTCGGTTGTAATAAAGAATTCATTTACAATTTATACGCTTTTATTTCGTGATATGTGTTGTGATATCTTGATAATTCTGTTGTATATATGCGTGACTTGATCCTGGCGCATATATGATTGCTCGATTTATGTCCATGTAAATCGGGTGTGACAGAATTGGTATCAGAGCCATATCGACCATAGGACGAAGCCTAGTTAGAAATGGTCGAGTCTAAGGACTTCTTTTCTCTTATCTTGCTTCTGAAAAAAATTCAAAATTGTTTCTGCTTCTATTCCTTGAGTCCTAAACTTTGGTCTGCTTGCTCTTTCTCTTGTTCTTTTCGAGAGTCAGTTTAATCCTTTCCGTTGACATTGGCCTGCAATTTTCTATCTGTCCTCATAAGCCTAGGATGCCTTTGCAAAAATACGCTAGGGCGTCTGTTTGTTTTTAGTCGAGTGGTGTGATAAACTCGGCTGAAGAGTGGATATTGAGTGTTTGTGATTGCGCAAAATGTTTGATTTGGATTTTTGGTTGATTGCATAGTTTAGAGGTCAAACTTGCTCATGCAAATCAACTTTAACGCAAACTTGAATTAAGTAATAAAATCGAGATAGCTCGTTGGGGGTAAAACCGTACACTCTTTTCTCTCTATCTTATCCGATCATAGTTTTCTTCCCGGAATTGTACAATACCGGTCACTTATAAATTTCATTTCTACTGAAATAGATGGTGCATACCTGGAGCACCGGCCCTGGTTCTGGCCAACAGGGGCAGATCAACTAGAGTACCAGCCAGCCGATGCCGATGCCTCCACCCCTAACTCCGGAGCAGTTCTTCCAGCTCCATATGCAGATGATGGCTACCCTGAACAACACTGTTCAGACTCTGCAGCAGATCCACACTCAACCGCCGCCTCCTCCACTGCAGCAGCCCCGCGACACGCGTGCGGACTTTTTGAGGGGTCACCCGCCAACGTTCTCCCATGCAGTTGATCCACTCTAGGCAGACGACTGGCTTCATTCGGTGGAGCGTCAGTTGGATGTCGCTCAGTGCGACGATCGGGAGCGAGTTTTATACGCAGCAGGGCAGCTGCGAGGCTCAGCTCTTGATTGGTGGGACTCTTACCCAGCTTGGGACCGCGATGCCCTCACTTGGGTCCAGTTCCGGGAACGCTTCAGGAGCCATCACATCCCCGCTGGAGTGATGAAGATGAAGCACAAGGAGTTCCTTGCGCTTAAGCAGGTAAATTAGAGTAAAATCTTCCCGTAAGTCCTTTTTGAGCTCAAGCCCACCCTTGTTTACCCTCGTGAAATAGGAAATGCTGAGTAATTTCCATCTTCTTTTTTCGGTACTTATCATTTTAGGGAGCTATGACGGTGACCGAGTACCGTGACCGTTTCCTCCAGCTCGCTCGCTACGCCCCCGCTGAGGTCACCAATGATGGCAATAAGCAGGAGCACTTCAGGGAGGGGCTGGACGATCACATTGAGTACATGCTCCTGAACCTCCAATTCGACAACTTTAACCATCTAGTTGACTCCGCCCTCAACACCGAGCGCAAGCACCGGGAGATTGAGGACAAGAAGGGGAAGATGACTCCTGCTGCGTCTAGCAGCAACACTCGGCCTCGCTACCAGCACCCGCAGCAGCAGCAGCAGAGGCCACTTCAGCCGTACCAGCCATGACAGCAGCAGTACCCGCCTCGTCCTCAGCAGCAGCAGCAGGCGGGACAGGGCCAGAGGATTCCAGCACCTCCGGCACGCTCAGCTCCACCGGCTCCACCAGCTTCACGGTAGGGAGTGTCTACTCTTCCTGCTAGACAGCAGGCTCCAGCTCTCCCAAGGGCGTGCTATCACTATGGCGAGCCGGGACACTACGCCAACGCTTGTCCCTGGAAGGTGCAGTCTGGACCGCAGGGATGCCCAGCTCAGCCCAAGGTGCCATCACAGGGTAGGGTGAACCACGTGACAGCCGAGTCGGCAGCTGAGGCTCCCAACATGGTTATTGGTACGTTCATGGTTAATACCCACCCTGCTATAGTGCTTTTCAATACTGGTGCTACGCATTCCTTCATTACTCAGTCTTTTGTCGAGCATCATGGTATTCGTACTAGCACATTAAAGAGGTGCATGTTAGTATCTTCACCGGGAGGGTAGTTGAGGTCTCATACCTTCTGCCCCAGAGTCAGTGTTGCCATAAGGGGGGTAGAGTTTAGTGCAAATCTGATGGTGCTAGACACCAAGGGTACCCCTGCTAGATGGGGTGTCAGAATTGATTGTGCTCAGAGGACTGTCCACTTGTTAGTACCGGATGGATAGGAAGTCACAGTCAGTGCTTCGGAGCCGTCTGGATTTCTTTGTCAGATGGAGGCTAGACCCACGGATGGTATTCACGTGGTGTCTGAATTCCCGGATATTTTTTTGGATGATTTGCCAGGTATACCGCCTGATCGCGACATTGAGTTTTCTATTGATCTCTTGCCTGGCACAACATGAGGAAGTTAAGAAGACCATCGATGAGTTGCTAGCCAAGGGCTATATCCATCACAGCTTCTCTCCTTGGGCTTTTCCTGTATTGCTCGTAGAGAAGAAGGATGGTGCGAAGAGAATGTTCATCGATTATCGGGATCTGAACGCAGTTACCATCAAGAACAAACATCCATTGCCCCGCATAGAGGATCTTTTTGATCAGCTTTAGGGTGCTTGTGTATTTTTGAAGATCGATCTGCGTTCTGGGTATCATCAGCTGAAGATTCATCCTGAGGATATCCCAAAGACGGCATTCACCTGCAAGTACGGGCTATACGAGTATACGGTCATGTCCTTCGGCTTGACCAACGCTCCGGCTTTCTTCATGCATCTGATGAACAAGGTTTTCATGGATTATCTGGACACCTTTGTGGTGATATTCATTGATGATATCCTGGTATATTCCAAGTTAGAGGCAGAGCATGAGAAGCATCTGAAGCTCGTGTTGCAGAGGTTGAGAGAGCACAAGCTGTATGCCAAGCTCAGCAAGTGCGAGTTTTGGATTGATGAGGTTCCATTCCTCGGTCATGTTATCTCCAAGGGAGGTATTGCGGTGGACCCCAGCAAGGTGAAGGATGTGCTTGACTGGGAGGTGCCGCATTCTGTGAAGGAAGTCCACTCCTTTCTGGGCTTAGCAGGATATTATCGGAGGTTAATTGAGAATTTCTCCAAAATTGCGAAGCCTTTGACTTCCTTGCTAGAGAAGGGTGTGGATTTCTCCTAGATTGATGAGTGTCAGATGGCCTTCAATGAGCTGAAGAAGAGGTTAACTACGGCACCAGTCCTTACTCTGCCAGACCAGAGCAAGAGGTTCACAGTGTATGTGATGCTTTGATGGATGGTCTCGGTTGTGTTCTGATGCAGGAAGGCAGAGTTATAGTTTATGCTTTGCGGCAGTTGCGTCGGCATGAGCTGAATTATCCCACTAATGATCTGGAGTTAGCCGCAGTTGTGCATGCTCTGAAGATATGGAGGCATTACTTGTTTGGGTAGAGGTGTGACATTTACACCGATCATAAGAGCCTCAAGTACATTTTCACGCAGAGTGAGCTGAACATGCGGCAGAGGAGATGGCTAGAGTTAGTCAAGGATTATGACCTGGAGATTCACTATCATCCGGGCAAGGCCAATGTTGTAGCAGATGCTCTAAGCAGGAAGAGTCATGTCAATATGGCCATGGCTTTTCAGATGCCTCAGGAGTTATGCGAGGAATTTGAGCAGTTGAGTCTGGGTTTCTTGCATCACATCTCGAGTGCATCATTCAAGGCAGAACCCACTCTAGAGGCAGAGATCAGGCAGCATCAGAAAGAAGATAACAAGCTGCAGGAGATCCGTGAACTGCTCAAGATTGGCAAGGCACCTCATTTCAGGGAGGATGATCAGGGTACCTTGTGGTACAAGGGCCGGATATGTGTGCCAGATGTGGAGGATCTCAGGAAGCTGATTTTGAGTGAAGCTCATGATACAGTGTATTCCATTCATCCGGGTAGCACGAAGATGTATTATGACCTCAAGGAACGATTCTGGTCATATGGGATGAAGCGTTCCATTCCCGAGTACGGCCCGCTCTCCCCTCCCCACGCTTAGCCCAGCTTAACCCACGAGCTCGTCGCCCCTCGCTGACGTGTGGGCCCCAGCCGTCAGTCCCTCTCCTCACCCACCCGCTCGCGCCTGCTCTCGCCCTCCCTCACTGACACCCCAACCCCGGCTGTCAACTCCTTCCTCCCCAACACCGCACACAACAGCCGGCGAGTCCGGTCGGGAATCTCGCCGGTTTGGTTCCAAGGCGCCTCCGCCTTGGTTCCTCCGCCCTTTTAAACCGAGTTCCCGATCTCCTCCGCGCACCCTTGCCACCGCCGCTGCCCAAAGCCATAGCACCACCGTCCCTGCTTCACTCCGCCGTGCAGAGCTCGTGCTCCGCCGCGGCCACCCCGCCCCGCTGCACCCCAGCCCCGTCAAGGCCCCGCAATAGCTCCGCCTCACCACTGGGAGAGCCCAGCAATCGAGCCCCCGACCCGTGCCTCACCGGAATTCCGCCCAGAAGCTGCTGCAGGTGAGTCAGTCTGCCGCCGTAAATCCTCACCACCGCCGTTCCTCCGGCCGTGCTGATCGCTTCCCTAGCTTCCCAGCTCGGCGCTGAACCTGCCCGTGGGGATCAGAAGCCAAGAGATGCCCTGCATCGACCCCCTCCGCAAGCTCCACGCCGACCCGCCGCTCGGACCTCGCCGTCGACCCCCCTGCGCTGCTTCTCCGGCTAATCCAAGCCCTCGGTGAGCACCAGCACCCTCCCCTGGTCCTTTTGCTCTAGATGTCATAGACATTAGCCTGTTCTTGCAGCCGGAACACCGTATGCCAGCGAGCGCCGCCACGCAGACCCGCCTCCACCGCCACGCACGCAACCCTGAGCACCCCCGAGGCCTGAAAGTGCCCCAGGTGGATCATGCGCGTCACGTTGTTCACGACAGACCCAAGCCCCGCGTGATTTGACCCCGGAGCACTGTTTACGGTGAAGTCCGGTGAACCCCGAGCTGCGCCACCACGGGATTTGGTCGCCGGCATTACAGCGCCGCCACCCCGCGCGCCCAACTGTCCCGAGCCGTCCAATCCAGAGCCCGCGGTCAAGATTAGATCTCGTACCCCTTCAATCTGAGCCACGAGATCGGGATCCAACGGATCAGATCCAAGCGTACCGGTTCGTCTCTCATCAAATCCTAACCGTTAGATCCAGATCCAGCGGACCAGATTCCACCGTTCAGATCGGACCGCCCGAACCCCCCCCTCCCCCCGCTGCCAGATCGGGTCCGAACCGTCCGATCCAGATCTAACGGCCTAGATTAGAAGGTGCTTCAGCCGTGCGGTTTTGCTAAAGAGCCCCTGAGTTTCTTTGAAATCAACCCGTAGTCCACGTTAGTTCAAAAGTAATTCCAGTTGAGCCCCTATTTTTGCACCGAAGCCCCTGAGCTTTCTAGATTTTGGGTCCGCCGTCCAGCCCTGTAGTTTTGCATGTTAGACCCTGCATCTATAGTTTAATTATGTAGAAGTCCCCAGTTTCTGCGCGGAACCCCCTGGAAACTTCAGTTTTCTCACAGAAAAGCCCTTGGATCTTGTTTTTGCCCTAGTTCACGCGTCTTAGCTCTGTTTGAGTGGTTTCAGCGCCCACGCGATCGTTATAATGCGTAGAATAGCTTAGCTCAATTTTGTGCGCTATTTTATTGTATTGTTGTACTGTTTCTTATCTTTTGCCTTTGTTTGCATGTATGTGCATGTGTGGGCCATGTTTTGGCATTATGATCGTGAGTAGACGTTGAGCCACCGGAGGAGTACCAGGAGCCACCTTCTTCAGACGCGTTTGAGCAGCAGCCAGGAGAGTTTGAGGAAGGCAAGTATAACATGAACATCCTATCACTTTTAAATATAATTTCATACTGCATTTTAATACTGTATGCCTATAAGGATTTCCTAACCACTTTTACCCTTTGTATATAAGTACCTTGGGTTGCATTCTGGTTAAGTTGTGCTAGGTGCTGCGCTCTCACACATTGTGGTCCTTTTTAATTAAATTTGATTAATTGTATATGCAACTTGATCCTGAGAGTGGCCCTCTGTGCTGTGATGTGCTTGAGCGGCTCACGTCTCGTTAAAATATGTTTTTATAAAAACATGATTTAGGGGGCCAGCATGATGCTTAGTGCTTGGTTAGCCACTCTCCATTAGGATCGGTTCATAGAGCGACAACCTAGGACAACCGCGCAACCACAAGACGGGAATGTGACGATCTTGACTTACTAATTAGGGCATTTTGGTTTGGGACTAACTTACCTGCGGGGCAAGAGGGGTGGTAAGCTTCAATGGTCCCTACTCCTCCGGCTTTGTCTGTGCTGTGCGCCTGTACCCCCGTGAGGTGGGCCCCATCGTCGCCGATCCAGAAACCTTAGTGGTTACACCTTACTAACGTGGTCCTTTGTAATGGTCTCGTAGTGAGCTTTCTAGTCATCTCACCTAAGGAAGTGTGATGAACAACTAGCGTAGCTCACAACTTGTGGGTAAAGATGTGCAACCTCTCGGGAGTGTAAAACTGGTATACTAGCCGTGCTCACGGTCATGAGCGGCCCAGATCCTCCGTCTGATTAGTGGGGTTTATTTTTGGTGGTTTGTCTTGGATTTCAGTAGACTCATGAGTAATTTAAATTAATTATTCAGTAACTTGGGTTATGGTAATTCATCCACTTGTAGTAAATAGCTTTCATAAAATTTGCCTAGATTAAAAGCTAATGCAGTTGAGTCAGCTAACCGTAGAGCCTCATAGTTTGTGTTATACTTGTTGAGTACAAGTTGTGTACTCACACTTGCCTCCTCTACTCTTCTGTTCTCTTTGGGATATCTTTGACTGCTGCTCAGTACCAGGCGACGTGGAGGACTACATCAGCGGACTCGACGATTTCTAGGCGTTTGTCTCCCAGCCGACGTCCCTGTGGCATCCTATTCTTCATGTATTCATTTTACGCTTCCGCACTCCTTGACCCGATTCTTGATTCGGTTGTAATAAAGAATTAATTCACAATTTATACGCTTTTATTTCATGATATGTGTTGTGATATCTTGATAATTCTATTGTATATATGCGTGACTTCATCCTGGCACATATATGATTGCTCGGTTTATGTCCTTGTAAATCGGGTGTGACAAGAAATTAACATCATATGAGCAGCGCCACCTAGAATTGTACCAGGATAAGTTCAAGCGTCAGGTAATATTGATCGACGCAGAAGATGCTAAAGGTTCTGGGATGATCTAGAGGTAGCGGTTGCGGAGTGGACTCGGGGGGCAAATCCCGTGTCCTGTAAGTGGGTGAAGCATCAAGGACCTGCAAAAGGTTTTGACTTTGACGTAAGCAAGGTTGAGCATATATTTGATCTGTTACTAAAGGAAAAGCAGTTGAAGTTACTAGAAGGCTGTAAGTTTCCTACAACACAAGAGCTACAAGGGAGGTCATATTGCAAATGGCATCATTCTTTCACCCACAACACCAGTGACTGCAAATGTGACAGTTCATGTACTTGTAAGCTAGACATATATTTTGTTAGTGTGAAGTATGTGCTTGTTAGTGTAAAGCTTGTGTATGTTTATGTAAAGCTTTTGAAAATTTAAAGTGCAAGTAAAAAGGGTATTTTTTTGTAATTATGGAAAAACTAGGGTTATTTTTGCAAAATGTAATTGGATAGGAGATAACTTTAAAATAAGTGAAGGGTGGTTTTGCAAACACATTTTCTTTACTTTACCCCCTGTAAAAAAATGTGTATTTACCCAAAGGTTTCATTTGTAATGGTTGTGTTGAAATGTGTGTGTTGAATTGAGTGCATTTGTGAAAATAAGGACCTATGTATGATTTTCCAAAAGTATGAGTCCTTTTATGCAACTGTTGAATTACAAAAGTAACTTTCAAAAGTTACTAGGGGCCAAAATGTAAAACTGAAAGTAATCATGACCAGTTATAATTGTTTGCAGTTAAGTCCAATATTTCATAAAATTCACATGGTTAAGGACAAAAACTTTATTAAGTTTGAGTTGAGTGCAAAATGGTAAAATAAGTCATTGTGCTTTAGGTTTCTGAACTTAAGCCCTAAAGCAAAGTTGTAGGATTTGAAAAACTCTACAACTTTGCTTTTGACCATCTTTTCATTAGAGCTTTGGAACAGTGGAAAAAAGATTTTGTTTACAGTGAGATCCCTGAGGTTTTGCAAATTCCAGAAAGGTCCTTCGGACCCCCTCTCTCCTTCTTCTTCCTCTGGCTCCTGCTCTGTCAGACCCGGGGCCACCGGGCTGGGCATGTCACGAAGTTTAAGAGATTAAGCCCGTCTTATCTCTTATTCGTTTTGTTTATCTCTTGTTTATCCCGTTTAAATAGGAGATAGAGCTAACCAACACGGAGAGGATCTATTCGAGATCAGTTCTGGTGTGATCCCTCGGAGGGGGTTGGTTAGCATCTTTGTAACTCTGACCTCTCGGATATATAAGGGAGGTCAGGGACCCCCCTCAAAATAGAAGATCATTAGGTCATTCTACACCAAAGAGAATACAAACCACCATACAGGACGTAGGGTGTTACGCTCCGTGCGGCCCGAACCTGTCTAAAGTCTTGTGTTCTTTGCACCTTCGAGTTCCTGATCTTGGCGTTCCCTCAGCCAAAACTTACCACCTTGGGTATATCCCTCGGTGGGCAGCCGGTTAAACACCGACAGCTGGCGCGTCAGGTAGGGGAGCGCGTTGAAGATCCGCCGGCGAGCTCGATGGCATCTTTCAAATTCATCAGGTCAGTTCCCTCTCAGGGTACGACGTTTGTTTTTGGCTCGTGGGTTTGCGTCGCAGATGGTGCGGGCAACTTTCGGCAATTCCTCGTCGACATGACGCTGAAAACCGTCGCTGCGGATCCTCGCAGCGGCCTCGACAAGTTCGTCGACGAGCTCGACAACTTGCCGCTCCACGCTTCCGCGGCACAGGTCGAGATGGAATCTGTTCCAAGCTCGACTTCTTCTGGTGTCGCGACAACTTCCCCTGGTTTGGACTCGTTCCAATCCAGGGATTCGCTGGGTCGGACTCAACCCGGCTTGCGCGAATCAGCCACTGATCTTCAGGAGGCCAATGCGCTTGGATCCCTCTTCATATTAGAGAAGGATCTGGATCTGCTGCTCCGGGACGGAAACCCTGAAGCCACCGTGTGTCGGGAGGCTTCGGGTTGTTTTGGCCCCGGTGATTTGGTGATCGCCTCCTCGCCAAAGGGACACATCGTGCATTGGAAGGGCATGAAGCTCTCCAATCTACTCGAGGCAGAGAGCCGGCTCGTGGCTCACCTCGAGCCATTGCCTTTCCAGGAGGGCAGGCCATTGGCCACCACGGCGGAGGAGTCAACGGAGCTAGTCGACGAAAGTTCTCATGAGCTTTCCTCCCGCCAGGTGCTGATGGCCGAAGAAGGCGAGGACGGTGGGAATCTCCCCATCGACAACTTTGACGTGATCTCCGACAATGAGATCACGGCCAACGCCGGTAACGAGAATGACGCCGATCGTGAGGCGCGGAGGGCCAGGAACAGGGCCCGAACAATCCAGCGGAGGAGAGCTAATGAGTGAAGGCGATCTATGCATCGCGAGCTCGACCCCGAGTTTGCTGCCGTAAGCGAGCGGGGCTTCAGGACCCCGGTGGCCAACATTGCCAGGGTCACGGCCATCCTCGAGCGCAGCCACGACCCGGAGGTACGTCAAGCACTCCTCTTTGCGCAGAGGGCTTGGATCCAGTTGGATCAGCATAATCCGGCGTCCATCATCCGGGAATAGCGTGTGGACGAGAGCCGGAGCCAGGCCCCCAGTCGAACGACTGGTGGTCGTCCTCAAAATCAGATCAGCAACGACAACGCACGGGCGAGCCAGGCCCCTGGCGGGAGGCAACAGCCACCGCAAGGGGGTCGTCCGCGATAGGCCAGTCGACGACCTCCTCCGGAGGACCTGCGCCAGCACATCAATGACGGTCGCGACGCGCGCACCGTGATCTCCTCCAGGCGCAAGACTCGCGAAGAAGTCGAAGCTGAAGGTACTGATTGTAGCAATCGATTTCCTGCTTTCTCTGCTAGTTTCAGCAGCTACAAGTACCCGGAGGGCTTCAAGCCAATCGGCATCACCAAGTACGACGGCAAGCAGGCTCCCCAGCAGTGGCTCCGTTGCTACTCCACGGCCATTGATGTCGCGGGGGGCTCAAATATCACCAAAGTCGTCTACTTCCTGATGGCTTTGGACCCTGTGCCGCTCACTTGGCTGGAGAGCCTCGGCAGCAACTCCATCGACTCCTGGGAACGACTTAAGAAGGTCTTCATCGACAATTTCCACGGAGCGATTACCCGTGCAGGTACTCGACACGATCTTGCCCAGTGCAAGCAAGAATGTAACGAGCTTCTACGGTCCTACACGCGTCGCTTTTTCGACATCCGCGCCACCATCGCGAACATCTCGGAGGAGGACATCATCGACTGCTTCTACAACAGCATCACCAACCCGAGCATATACAGAGATTTTGGGCAGAACAGGCCGAAAACTGTTGCGGGCCTTCGTGATATGATGCATGATTGGTCCGAGCAGGAGGAGAAGATGCGGGAGCGGTTCCCGCGGCGCCATGATAGCAATCTGCGGTGCCCAAACGACAACCACAGCGACAAAGGCCAGCGGGACTTTTCCGGGCCACCCCGGAAACGAAAGCCAGATGATGTCATCGCGGCTATCGATCGTCCTTCGCGGGGCAAGAAGTCGACAACTCAGGAGGAGTTCGAGAAGCTCCTGCAAAAGAAGTGCCCGTGGCATCCAGGCGCTAACCATGCTGCCATCGACTGCTACCACCTTCGGAGGACGTTCAGCAACTCTGGTGGTGGCAGGAAGAACAAGAAGCCTGTTGACAAAGAACCCGAGGACGATGATCAGGAGGATCACGGGTGCAACCCGAAGTTTCAGGATGCGTCGAAGGTGGTCAACGTCATCTTCGGGGGGGATGAGGATTTCTGTTCCAGGCGGGATCAGAAGCTGCTTCTCCGAGAGATTATGTCCATCGAGCCGGCGGTACCACGACCACTCCGTTGGTCGGAGGTCCCCATCTCATTCTCTCGTGATGACCAGTGCACGAGTTTTTCCGAGCCCGGTAAGTTTCCCCTGGTCCTGGATCCTGTGGTGGCGGAGGTCAAGCTTACCAAGGTCTTGATCGATGGCGGGAGCGGGCTCAATCTCATCTTCATCAGCACTTTGAAGAAGATGGGTCTGGATTTCAAGGATATGCTGGTTCCCAGCAAGTCCCCTTTCTACAACATCGTCCCAGGTAATGCGGCACATCCGCTCGGTACGGTGGTCCTCCCGGTCACCTTCGGTACGCGGGAGAATTATCGTACTGAATTCATCAAGTTCGAAGTGGCTACGTTTGAATCTTCTTACCATGCAATACTAGGTCGACCGGCACTCGCCAAGTTCATGGCAGTGCCGCATTATGTCTATCTGCTTCTTAAGATGCCAGGACTCGGCGGTGTGCTCACCCTCCGCGGTGACTTGAAGAAGTCGTACGACTACAATCAGGAGGCGATCCAGTACGCCTCGACTACTCGCGTGCCAGATGCTTCGGGAGAAGTACTCACGGCCGCGCAGCAGCTCTCCCAGACCGGGCTGGAGATTCCTTCCAAGAAGGCCAACAAGTTGAGCATCCAGTCGACTGATGATGTGGCCCTCAAGATGATCCAGCTCCAGGAGGGAGATTCATCCAAGACCGCCATCATCGGTGCGGGCTTGGGTGACAAATAGGAACTCACGCTCGTCAGCTTTCTTCGGGCTAACCGAGACATATTCGCGTGGAAACCAGCGGATATGCCACGGGTGCCCAGGGAGTTGATCGAGCATGCCTTGAATGTACACCCGAAGGCTACGCCTAAGAAGCAACGCCTGCGGAGGTTTGCCCACGATAAGCGTGAGGCCATTAAATGGGAGATCGCTAAACTTCTCGCGGCTGGATTCATTAAAGAGGTAATCCATCCAGAGTGGGTGGCGAATCCCGTCCTTGTAAAGAAAAAGAATAATGAATGGAGAATGTGTGTCGACTACACCGATCTCAACAAGCATTGCCCAAAAGATCATTTTGGGCTGCCACGCATTGACCAAGTCGTCGATTCGACGGCCGGGTGTGTCCTTCTTTGTTTTCTTGATTGTTACTCAGGGTATCATCAGATTGCGCTCAAGGAGGAGGACCAAATCAAGACTGCATTCATCACCCCGTACGGGACCTACGCCTACAAAACAATGTCCTTCGGATTAAAGAATGCAGGTGCGACATATCAGCGTGCAATCCAGATGTGTTTCGCGGATCAGCTGCATCGAAATGTTGAGGCTTATGTGGATGAAGTGGTCATCAAGACCAGGGAGTCCGATAACTTGATCACGGATTTGGAGGAAACATTCAGCAGTCTGCGCAGATTCCGGTGGAAACTCAATCCCACCAAATGCATCTTCGGCGTACCTTCAGGGAAATTGCTCGGGTTCATCGTCAGCAACCGGGGCATTGAAGCCAACCCTGTGAAGATCACGGCCATCACTGATATGGAGGCTTCGGCCACAGTCAAGGATGTGCAAAAGTTAACAGGTTGTATGGCGGCTCTGAACAGGTTAATCTCCCGGCTCGGGGAGAGAGGACTACCCTTCTTCAAGCTCCTGAAATGACAGGATAAGTTTCAATGGACTGAGGAGGCCGAGCGAGCTTTCCAAGATCTGAAACACCATCTGTAGTCACCTCCAATCCTCACAGCACCGTTGCCAGGGGAGGATCTACTACTTTACATTGCGGCAACAACTCATGTCGTCAGCAGTGCCATTGTAGTCGAGCGAGGCGAAGAAGGCCATACGTTCGGAGTGCAGAGGCCTGTCTATTTCGTCAGTGAGGTCCTCTCCGAATCCAAGGTACGGTATCCCGCTGTTCAAAAGCTTTTGTATGCTATCTTGATCACATCCAGAAAACTGCGCCATTACTTCGACGAGTACAAGATCACTGTGATCACGGACTTCTCGCTGGCGGATATTCTGCATAATCAAGATGCCACGGGGCGCATATCCAAGTGGGCAGTGGAACTGGGGGCTTTGTCAATAGACTTCAAGCCACGCACTGCAATCAAATCACAGGCTCTAGTCGACTTCATGGCTGAATGGAGGGAGAATCAGGTCCCAACTCCAGTGGACAAGCCAGAGCATTGGACCATGTATTTCGACGGGTCCCTCAAGCTCGACGGTGGCGGCGCTGGGGTTCCGCTTATTTCCCCACGAGGTGAGCAGTTGAAATACGTCCTTCAGATCCTGTGGGCGGTATCCAACAATGAAGCCGAGTACGAAGCTTTGCTTCACGGGCTTCGTTTGGTGATATCACTAGGGATCAAGCGACTACTTGTATATGGTGACTCTCTTCTTGTTGTTCAGCAGGTCAACAAGGAATGGGATTGCAACAAGGAAACAATGGATGCTTATGTGCAGGAAGTGCGCAAGTTGGAAAGCAAGTTCTCCGGCCTGGAGGTTCATCATGTATTGCGGGAGCACAATTTTGGCGCGGACACCCTGTCTAAACTGGGGTCCACGCGCACCCAGGTCCCGCCAGGAGTCTTCGTCCAGGAGCTCAACCAGCCATCGATCAAGTTTTCTCCGCAGGTAGCCATCGACGCGGGTCCCCAACAACCCGATCGAGAGGTTATGGTGCTGGAGGAAGACTGGCGAGGGGCTTTTATCGACTTCATACGAGATCAACGGTTGCCAGCGGGAGTCGACGCCAGGAGTGCTGATGCAGCTCGCATCTTGCGAAGAAGCAAAGGTTTCGTCCTGGTCAACGGCAAGCTCTATCGGCGAGGCGCCCGGTCAGGGGTTCTCATGAAGTGCGTCACCAAGGAAGATGGTTACGCCATACTGCGGGAGATCCACGACGGCGTCTGCGGTAATCATGCGGCCTCCAGAACGCTGGTGGGGAAAGCCTACCGAGCCGGCTTCTGGTGGCCCACCGCGGTGACCGACGCGGAGGACCTCGTGCGCAGGTGCCAAAACTGTCAATTCTTCGGCAAACAGACGCACGTTCCAGCTCACAGCCTCATCACCATACCGCCATCCTGGCCTTTCGCATGTTGGAGTCTTGACATGATCGGGCCCTTCACGACAGCACCAGGCGGTTTCACCCATGTTCTGGTGGCTATCGATAAGTTTACTAAGTGGATCGAGTACAAGCCGATAGCCAAGCTCACACCAGATCGGATCGTCGACTTCATCTCAGATATTCTGCATCGTTTCGGGTTCCCCAACTCCATCATCACGGACTTGGGATCAAACTTCACGGCGAACCAGTTCTGGGAGTTCTGCGAGAATGCTTGCATCAAAGTCAAATATGTCTCGGTCGCACACCCCAGAGCTAACGGACAAGTCGAACGGGCGAACGGCTTGATCATTGACGGCCTCAAGAAGAGACTCTATGATGAGAACAATAAGAAGGGAGGAAAATGGGTGCATGAGCTACCACATGTCGTCTGGGGGCTTCGGACTCAGCCGTCCAAAGCCACAGGACAAACACCTTTCTTCCTCGTGTATGGATCCGAAGCTATCCTACCGGCCGATATCATGTGGAAGTCCCCAAGGGTCGAAATGTACAACGAAGGCGAGGCGGACGAGGCGCGGCAGTTAGAGCTCGACTCCGTGGAAGAAGCTCGCTGTACCGCCCTCGTTCAGTCAGCCCGGTACCTGCAGGGGATCCGCCGATACCATGATCGCAACGTCAGGGAGCGGTCATTCAGCGTCGGCGATTTGGTCTTGCGTCGCATTCAGGATGAGTCCGGCCTACATAAGCTCAATTCAAGGTGGGAAGGCCCGTTCATCGTCAAGCAGGTCACAAGGCCAGGGTCTTATCGACTACAGTTTCCCGAGGGTCGCGAGGTCCCGAACTCCTGGAACGTTCAGAACCTGCGCAAGTTCTACCCTTAAATCGAGACCCGGTGATCGCTAATTCCCCGAGGGCTCCGAAGATTTTCTTTCCCCGAACATATTTGGAGGCCGTGAGCCACATAACTCGGGTTGTACATGCTGGCAGGTGTCACGTGCAAACATGTATACCAACAAATCGACTTCTTGACGCCCATGACGCGGGGGCCACGGCCACGGTCATCTCCTTTCGACTTCCGTTTCTGGCGGAGCCCTCGGCTCCGGCTAACTCCTTGGCATATTGAGTTCCGTCGCGGCCTTCGATGGTCGCACGCGACAGCAGTCGCACTTATTCCAATGCAGTCGATCCGTTTGACTGGCTTACACCTAGCATGTTGGAACGGCTCGCATACAGAGCTACATTGACTACATTCTGAGTGGCTGCACTCAGAACAGTCTTGTTTTTGCCAACAACATGGCAAACTCGCGGCGCTGCCCGCACCTGCTCCTTGCAAGTTTGATCCGTCTGCCCGGGTCCTACCCAGCTTGCGGAGCACGCTCGCAGAACGAGCGCTCCTCGACTACACTCCGAGGCCTCGAACTCGGGGTAGTCCCCTTTTCGCCCTATGCACGGCAACCCCGCGACAATGCTCGCGTTTTTCCCTAACAAGTCTAGACCCGCTCGATCGAGTTGTGGCTACTCTGTTAGACAAATTCAAGCTGCCCTTCGGGTCGTTGCACCCAAGGACACGTCTCCTACTTGAGTCTCATAAGCCTGGATCCCAATTCAGCTAAGACATGCAAACAAGTAGAGATGTCAAGGGAAGCATTTACATAAAAGAATGATTAAAGTGTTTCATACACCCTAATCCTGCAGTACATTGTGTACAATCTGTTCTGCTACAGGCTGGGCCTCCTGCAGGTACTCTTCGAACCGCTCGTCTGGGCAGTCCGCCACCATCCCTTGCGCGAAGATGCTCAGCTGCGCAGTCGGCACGAAGGACTTGACGTATGCGAGCGCATTGCTCACGCACGCGACCGGAGCCTCGGATAGGAACTTGAGCACCTTCTTCGGGGCTTCGCGGAGATGCTCCAGCAGGGGCCGCGGGCTTGCATTGCCTTCCTCTGGCGGATCCACCATGTCCACCAGCTCCTGGGCGGCCCCCCGAAGCTCCTCCAGCTCCTTGCGCTGCTGCTCGTCCTTCTCGCCCAGAGTTTTGACTTGCCGAAGGCAGTCGACGAACTGGCGTTCAGTGTCGCCGATCACCTTCTGCAGCCTTTCGACTTCATCTGTACGTCGATACAGCATATTCTTCACGTCAGTAAGCAACTCCTCTTTGTGTTTCGTTATTTTCCTAAGCTCTGTGATAAGGGTACTTCAGCATCTAATGGGGAGCTACTAAGGGAAAGTACTCGAGGGGAGCGCGGGCCTACCTTGGTGTGCCTTCCTCTCCGCCTTGAGCTGCTCCTGGTGCTCTGCTTGTTGCTCCTTGAGCTGTTGTTGGAGCTCGGAGTTGGCCTTCTCCATGTTTTTCAGGTCATTCTTGAGCAGCCAGGTCTCTCGAGTCCTTTCTTGCTTCAGCATATCAAGCTCCCGCTGCAGATAGCAATTCTTGATAATCTCCTCGGAAACGCGCTTGTCCAGAGCAGCTAATTCCCGCACGTCGCTCACGACCGCGCGGAGTTTCTCCGACTTCTTTTGGGATTTGGTGATTACATGCTGCACAAAAGGAGGAGAGTGAGTCATAAACAACTCACCAAGGCGCACATCGGGACCATCACCCGAGTCTTACCATGGAGAAGTCGTACAGCTCCTTGAAGGCACCTGGCGCTGGCCCTTCGGCACCGGTGGCAGAGCGCCGGCCAACTCCACGCTCCGGTCGGAGGAGTTGTCCCTGCGCGGCTCCCCTCCGGTTCCTTCACTCGCTTGCGAGCCCATGCATTCGGTGGACTCGCTGCTGCCTTGAACCGCAGCAAGGCGAGCCGCCTTGGTGGCAATGGCAGCAGCAGGGCGCGGACCTCCCTCGGCTTCTTCCCCCGCTGGCAAGTCCATGCATTCGGCGGACTCGTTGCGGCTTTGGGTCGCAGCAAGACGAGCCTTCTTGGCTGCCGTGGCTGCAGAAGGAAGGAGGTGATACGCTCGGGGGAGGTCCGGCTGCGGCGGGTAGCTGCAGTACAGCTCCGAGTGTCCCTGCAGAAAGTCCTTCAGTTCAGTATCGGTGTAGTAGCCGATCTCTTCAGCAAAAGAAGTCGAACACTTACCGGTGGGGGCGGATGTTGCGCGGAGTACAATGTGGGCACGTACGGCACGGTGTTCACGTCCAGCAGCACCCGCTGAACCCGCTGGAGCGCGACTTCATCTGGCACCTCCTCTGTGCACATGCGAGAAGGGTCAGTGGGGCCGGTGTACTTGAAGCCCAGGCAACATCTCTGTTGGATGGGTTGGATGCGGCGCTTGTAAAATGAGAACATGACGGAGGCGCCGGTCAACCCCTCCTTCTTCAGTGCCTCGATGGCCTCCAGCAGCTCCTTGACTTGTATCATTTCCATGCTGGAGGGTTCGAGGTTCCATTCCCCCCTCACCACTGGCGGATTGCTCGACTTCATCGACAGGGGGGGAGCATGGTTTTCGATATAAAACCAGAGGTTTTTCCACCCAGGAAGGTTGGAGGGGAATTTATATGAAAGGTATTTTTCGCCGGCCTGCTGTCGCAGTTGGATGCCGGCGCCCCCCACTACGGCGAGTTTTTTCGTGGTTGGCTGGGATTTCATGTGGAAGAGGAAGCGGAATAGATCCCAGTGAGGTTCAATTCCGAGAAATGCTTCGAAAAGTGGATGAAAATGGAGATGTGGCAGATGGAATTCGGGTTGAGGTGATGGAGCTCAAGCCCGTAGTAGTAAAGAAGGCCGCGGAAGAAAGAACAAGTGGGGAGGGCTAATCCCCGTTCGGCAAAATGGTAGAATGTGACGATTTCGTCGACATTCTCCATGGGGAAAGGTTCACGGAAAGAGGGGCGCCAGTTGACGAGATTTTTCTCTTGCAGCAACCCCTTGGAAACAAGTTTTTTTAGATTGTTGAGGGAGCACTTACTGTGTGTCCACTCCGCGGTCACTGGCTCCGCATCCTTCTTCATTCCCTCGATCTCTGACTTCTTGGACGCCATCTCCGGTGCGCCGGCCACGAGATGCTCGGGGGCTGCAGGGAGAGGGGCGGGGAGGTCGGGGTGGGAGTTTTTCTTGGGGAAAGGCGGCGGCGCTCGGCTCGGATTGGGGAATTTGGTGGCTCTTGATGGAATGCAGATTGAAAGCGTGGTTTTTTCCTACAGTTATCGCGGGGTTAAATAACCAGCGGAGTGGGGGAAAGTTACTGTTCTGAAGTTCAAGAGTCGTTTCGTGGAATATTCTGAAGATGAGGGGTCATTTGGTGATCTGATTAGATTGAATATTTGATTAATCATTTTTCAGGGCTAATTAGCCTGAAAAAAGGGGTTTTTCGAATCTTTGGTCTAATTACATCATTTGTACCATCGCTTTGGTCTCCCCTTAACGTGTCATTGTTTAGCCTGTATGCCATGATTTTTGGACCCTTATCTCCAATTTTGTGGGATTTGGATTCAAGGCTCGGGGGCTGCGGGGTACGTGGCATCGACTACTTATTTTTCAAATTTCTTTGAAGGGTAAGGAAGACTACAGACAAGTGGGACCCTTAGCCTGATTCTCCGATTCAACCTAAGGCTCGGGGGCTACTCCATATGGAGTGCGATTTTGCAATCGCACACCATATCAGAAATAAAATTCGGGGCATGAGCACCTCATAGCTTCGATGCAGCCAAGCAAGTACTCAAAGAAGGACTTCAAGACGAATCATCAGAAGAAGTCGAAGACTGCTTCGAAAGTACTCGATAAGCCTGCAGTACTCAGCTACGAAGAGCTCGGGGGCTTGTTAGACCCGGGGCCACCGGGCTGGGCATGTCACGAAGTTTAAGAGATTAAGCCCGTCTTATCTCTTATTCGTTTTGTTTATCTCTTGTTTATCCTGTTTAAATAGGAGATAGAGCTAACCAACACGGAGAGGATCTATTCGAGATCAGTTCTGGTGTGATCCCTCGGAGGGGGTTGGTTAGCATCTTTGTCACTCTGACCTCTCGGATATATAAGGGAGGTCAGGGACCCCCCTCAAAACAGAAGATCATTAGGTCATTCTACACCAAAGAGAATACAAACCACCATACAGGACGTAGGGTGTTACGCTCCGTGCGGCCCGAACCTGTCTAAAGTCTTGTGTTCATTGCACCTTCGAGTTCCTGATCTTGGCGTTCCCTCAGCCAAAACTTACCACCTTGGGCATATCCCTCGGTGGGCAGCCGGTTAAACACCGACATGCTCTGCTCCTCTGCTCTGCTTCGCGTCTGACGCTGCCGCTTCTCCGGCCATGTGCTGAGCCTCGGCCGCTCCCCGGCGCCACCTCCAGCTTCTAGCCACTCCACGCGTCACTCCTTAGCCTAGCTACCGCCCTAGCTCTTCTTGCTGGCCCCCTCACCGAGTACCACGTTGCCTGTGATGCTGCCAGTGCCGCCCGATCTCGCCGGCACTTCTGTTCGCCGCCCACCGCATCAACGCAGCCACCCAGGGCCGTGGCATTGCACCCTTTCCACTCTCCTCTATCTCTATGGCCTATAAAAGGCCGGTTCTAGCTCACGGTCGCACTACCAGAAACCACCGTTGTCCTCCATTGTTGCTGCTCAATCATCCCACGCCGAGCTCGCCCCTCCGGCATCTCTTCCCTTGAGCTGACCCCCAAAATCGCTTGCCCCCAGCCCCTTGAAGCTCCTCCACCTGTTCCCCATCAACCCCGCTTGCCAGAGCTCGCCGGAGTACCGCTGCCACCATTGGCAAGTTACTGTCACCATCGTCGGCCCTCCTCCAGCCACCCCGGCGTCACCCGAGCCCATCCAAAGGTAGCCCTCGTGTCCCTCATGCTCCCCCACCTATCCCTCGCCTCCAGGAAGCACCCCATCGCCGGAATCAAGCTCCCTGAGCTTTCTCTGTTCCAAAAATCACGACCAGGGACCCCATACAACAATAGGAATAATTTCAGGGGCCTATCTGCACAGACCATGACTCAGATGAATAGTATCGCGCTGGATCTTTTTGAAATCTTTGGCTGAAACTTTGACAAATCGTAGTAAATCATAGAAAAATCAGAAAAATGCCAAACCAGTTTTGTTGGAATCCTTAAGTAAAATTCGACTACTTTTATTTAGGAAGTTTCAGCTGTAAGTATATATTTTCTGATGTAGATTAAATATTAGGAAATGAGTGTTTTATTTGTATCTCATGTTATATGCATGTGTTGTGGCTGAATTTTGGAACCTAGGTTGTACGTTCCATAGGTAGCTTTGTGTAAAAAATTCGAGTACTTTACTGTTCATTTACTTAGAATTCGAGTACTTTTTGTTGCATGTTGATAGAAAGTTCACAATTTAATTCTAGCTGCATTCCTTCTTGTTTAATGCTGAAAATTTTACCTTAGTTTTGGTTCAACATGTTTAGTTCACTGTAAAAATTTCGTGCCCAGAAACTATGTGCATGTTTATAAATCTATTTTTGTTCCGTTTGTCTTGTTGAGGCTAAAATAAATACTTTAGGTTGGCAATAAATTCTGGTAAATTGTTTTTACACTCCTTATCAGTGTGTTATCATGCAAGTTAATCTGTGCTACCAGATCCTTGCTGCATGTCAAGTTGTTGCATTTATTTGGTTCCTAGATATAGTTTTCTTTTTGAGTGTTACTAAGAGGTGTTTTCCTACCTGTTAATTTCAGTAGCTAATTCTTGTTCCTGAGTAAGTCATGTTACCCTTGTTGGATAATTATAACATGAGTTATGGTTACAACAAGTGTCTCTATGCGGCTGCTCAGATTCGGAGCATGTGCTTTAAAGTTGATTGCTTAAGCATGGTATTGTTTGTGTACTTGTTAAAACTAGCTCGTAACCCAGTACAATTAGCTAACATACCTGAGACCTTGTGACACTTGTGTCATGATGTACGACTTGAAATAATTTATGAACCCCTAAAAGCTATATTCAGTCATGTGTGCTTGTTGTTGCAATATGTTTCTTGTGCCACTTATTCGAATCTTAATTAGACTTGTTGTACAACTCTAAAACGTACGAGATATCTAATCTGAAAATGAAACATTTGATTTATATTTAACCTGCTGGTTGTGTGACACTAAACTTGATTTGCTCTTAGCTCTTGGTAGCCAAAGTCCTTGCAATAGATTGACTAAACTTAAATTGTGCACCATGCCTGATGTACTTACTGCCCCTATGGCAGACTTTTTGTGATGTTTGGTTAACTTTCATTCATATAGATGCTCATGCCTTTGCCCTTGTCTTGATTGTAATCTTTTTAGAGTCCCTTTCTACACAAAAATCCTGTTTATGCCTTGTGTATCGACTGCTTAGTTAATACACCTTTGTGCTATGCTTCAGTAGTCTCCATAAGGTCCTTTTCGTATAAGAATCCTTGTTAGTTTGTGTGTATCTGCTGCTTAACTAATACATCTCTGCAGCTATGCTTCAGCGTCAGCTATCAGCTCAGCCGCTAAGCATCCGTTTCCTTTGAATCTATGATGTTTCTGTATAACAGCTGTCAGCCGATGCATTTCTTTTGATATGCTTCTACCATCGGCTGATTAGCTGATACGGTTGTTATCTTTCTAATATCGGCTACTGCCGATACAATTCTTTTGTTCTATCCTACATTGGCTGTACATAGTCGATGTATCAAAGGTATACACACAATCTTAGAGTTCTTGCTATCGGCCGATCCAAGCCGATTCTAGTTGTTTTCCATATCGATAAAATATGGCCGATCAATCCTTAGTTTTTCCATCCTTATCCACATACCTTTATCAGCCGATTTATCGGCTGAGAGATTGGCTATATATCTATCGGTCACATATGTCACACCCGATTTATAAGAACATAAATCGAGCAATCATATATGCGCCAGGATCAAGTCACGCATATATACAACAGATTATCAAGATATCACAACACATGTCACGAATAAAAGCGTATAAATTATAAAATGAATATCTTTATTACAACTGAATCAAGAATCAGTTCAAGGAATGCGGAAGCGTAAAATAAATACATGAAGAGCAGGGCGCTACAGGGACGTCAACTGTGGCAGAACCAACCTGAATTATACCGGTTCAAGTACGTGAGTCCTTGCCGGAGGGCTACCTCGTACTTCAAACGGTATAATACTATTGGTCTGTCGGGTAACGTCCCGATAAACCACCGAACGCAGGATCCAACAAGGTACCTCACACGAAGGTGAGTCCAGAGATACAATGCCAAAATATTTTACACCACAGGCAGTTATATTACAAAAATATACAAAATATCATTAGCTCCCACTGAGGAGAGATTATTATAAGACAGGTTTTAGTTTTCAGTCAAAGCAGCGGAGTTTGGAAAACGTAGACATTGTACACGTCGTTATTACAGACATTATGCTAGCCCTGGCATGATATCACTCGGCGGAATCTGTGTTGGCCGGGGATGGATCCCATTCCACGGACCAACCATCAGGCAAGGGATAGGGCCACGGTGTAATGAACGCCGGCTCATCAGGATGATTACCTGAAGTAAATCAACAAAAGCAAGGCTGAGTATACTAATACTCAGCAAGACTTACCCGGAATTGGGTATATCTTAGCCCATAACTAGACTCATGATGGCTTTTAGCTTTGGGTAGGGTTTTCAGCTGAAAAGCAACAAAGAGTAGATCCTTAATTTTAGCTTTTAACTTTCAGGTTCTAGTTGATTAACCATTCTAGGTAAGCACCTATAACTAATCAAACAAGGTAGAATCTTTACTCAAACATCATCTTTGATAATCACATAATTGCTCTTGTTACTCTATGTGGTAAAGGGGGTAAGCAGTCTCATTCATCGTGAGAGGCGGACGATTCTGAATCGAGATTCAACCCTTGCAAGGTAAACCTAACACACACGCTTGAAACACCACAGGGTCGTTCCGAAGCAACCGTTTACCTTTCATTCCGACTCGTGGATCAGATCCACCACAAGCGACTGCAGGTCATACGCACTTCCAAAGTGCAGGACGTACGTCTGTAGCGCGACTACAAAACCCGTACTCCTGGTTGCCCAGCAACACGTATGCCTACATGTCGAATTAAGTAACCAAAAGAAGCAAATACATGTGGTGGGGGGTATGTCCACTCCTCGGGCCGATTGGTTACTAGGCTTACCGCTTACCATATTTCACGGCATGTGGCTAGTACTTTCAAATGCTTAACCACCGCTACCACACACTGCGACCTTATCAAATTCCACAACGCAGACGGGGTATCATCTCAACATGATACCTCACAACTCCCGTCCGACATCCTTATAGTGATAGCAGGAATGTAAACATTACAACTCCTATATCGCGCGAGTGACAGGGAATCACTCGACTTCTACCGGTCCTAGCAGCATAGCAGCTAGTCGAACTCAAGTTCTAGTGTTCAATACATAGGTTCCTGGAATTATGCAACTAAAGTTTCCAAACAATTCCTAAGAACTTAATGCATAAAGATATACATAAATAGTATAGGTTGCAGTGTAATAAAGTAGGGGTTATGTCCGGGGCTTGCCTTCGCTGGTGGGGTTGGGGTTAGTCAGATTATTCCCGGGGTCTTCAGAATAAACTTCTTCTTGTTCCGGGATCAGCTGATAATCCCCGTCAGCGAGAGTGGTTGAGTCTATATGAGATACAAATTTACAAGTTATGAAATGCATAAACTTTTATTTCACTTCCCGATAAAGTTGCAATCTAATTAATAGAACATTACATTTCGACAATGATCTAACTACCCTGCACTGGGCAGTCATTTATCGAGTACTAGTTATTTTATCTAAACCCATTAGACAACAGGGTTGATTACATTAATAATTTAACTAGTAGCATGGAGCAACAAAGTGGGGTGGTTTCTAACACTTATTTAAAAAACTATAGTCATTTGTTATATTAATTATTCACATGGAACTTAGGTTACTATTACATTATAGATCAATTATATTATATCCAACTTATTTAACACCTAATTCTTGGTTGGAAACTTAATAACATGTTATAATATTACAGAACAGAACCCTAATATATCTTTCATGATTTTTGAACATTTAAAAGTGTAATTATTAATTATACAAAGGAAACTACACATTATTTCTAATAAAACTTGTACACTAAGGAAATAATACTAGAATACTAGGATAATTATTTTTCTTCAATCCTACATGTAAAAAGAAAATTAACTCAATTGGTTTCACTAATTTATCATTTTTCTATGAATTACTATGCATTTCCTAAGCCTACAAGTAACTAAACTTAACAATTAAATTTGATTATCAAACATTCAGAAACTGAAGTTGACCTTTTAAGTAAAGTTGTAGATCTTTATCTAAGGATTCCAACAAAATTTAGTTTACAATTTTATGATTTTTCTTCAAATAGATATAGCATTTCTAAGTTGACAGCAATATTTACACAAGGGGGTCCCTGGTTACTATTTCTCTGAGTCTTAGGCTATGCACATAACCCCCTGGGTTTCTATTCCTTCTAACCCGAGGTCCTTGGCTGGGGGCCGAAGCAGAGCAAGGCGGGGACGGCCGTGTTCCGGCGACGGTGGCCACCGGCGGCGAGGTCCAAGGGCAGGGAAAGGCTCAGGGACTCACGGTGGTCTTGTTGCGCTACTTGTCGAGGACTGGAAGGGCCGGAATAGTAGAGCTCGACGAGGACCCGAGGCAGCGGCGGAGAGGTCACCGTCGACGGCAGTGCTCCGGCGGTGAACGTCGGCAGCAAGCCTGCGCACGAGCTTCAGTGAGACACGAGGAACGTGTACGTGCAACCAATTGAAAGAAAACACATCGGGTTAAGAGGGATCGACGGAGACCGAAGCGGCGGCGACGAGGAAAAATGCCGGCGAGCATCGGGGAGGCGCAGTGGTGGACTAGAGAGTCACTGGATGGGTCGGGGAGCTTCATAGGGATGATGTGGTGCTGGCTAGGGTATCGTGGTGGCGTGGAGAGGCTCAGAGCGAGCTGCCCACGGTGAGGCCGAAGGTGGCGGCGGCGGCGCTTCGTCGGAGATGAAGTTCCTGTAGGAATTTGATGGCAACGAGTGGTCGAGGAGCACTAGCAAGCTACGGGGGAGCTTGCGCAAGGGTTGGTTGGGGCGGGGGTGAGCTGGTGCGGGTTGTCCACGGTGATGCCGTGCGCGGCCGGAGTGGAAGAGGACGGCGGCGAGGAAATGTGGGTTAAACACTCGGGATTTGGCTCTGGAGCTGGAGGAATAGAGTGTAGGCGTTGAAGTGATGCTGCTGCGTGCGAGGGAGAGGAGGTTAGGGCGCGGCAGGGGGCTATCCACGGCGACGAGGAGGTGGCGGCCGGAGATGGCTCGGGGCGTCGTGGCGCGCACGCGCAAGGCCACCAGGGAAGAGAAAAGAGGTCGGGATCAAGGGAAGATGACGCGTGGACATGTGCTGCAGCTGGAGGTGGAGCTCGGGGGCCTGCGCCGGCGGTGAGCGGCGGTGGCAGGCGCAGCGAGCAGAGCGGGAAGCGGCGTGCCAGAGGAAGACGAAGCAGGGAGGTGTCAGGGGGACTAGTTTGCAAATCCTAAAAACTTCAGGGACCTCTCTGTAAACTAAAATTTCCCATTGTTACAAAGTCCTAATGAGAAAAATGTCTAAAGCAAAGTTGTAGAGAATTTCAAATACTACAAGAATGCTTTAGAGTTCAAATCCAAAATCTCAAAGTATACAGTTTTATTTTGAACTTTTGAACACAACTCAAATTATAAACTTTGTGTTATAATTTAAACAAAATGCTTTAATGTTTGGGGTCTCTTTGTAAGATTTTCTGCAGTAATCATGACTAGCCCTTTTTACATTTTAACCCTTAAGTAAATCTGAGTTTTACTTTTATCTTTTAACTATTTCACATGTAAATCCTTACACCTTTGTGTTAATTACACCTAGGCCCTTAGTTTCTTACAAAGTTTATTTCTTTTAGGTTTTGACTTACTATTTGTACTTTTCTTCACTATAAATATTTGATCTTGACATTTAAGAACATTTTTCCACAATTGCATATAAGAACTTATAACATTCATAATTTACAATTACACCCCTAGGGCTTTGTACAACTCATAACATGCATACAACTTATTAATATCAAGTGTCTAGATTTTTAATTACATGAATGTTACAGCCTTCCCCCCTTAAAAAGAATCTCGTCCCGAGATTCCGAAGCTGAGCGGCTGATTAGATTTGGGGATTGGCTTGCAGGAAGTCTGGAAAATTCCGTTGGAGATAGGATTCTGTTTCCCAAGTCGCTTCTTCTTCAGTGTGATGATCCCATAAGATTTTATATATCTTAACGGCTCTTCTTCTGGTGAGTCTTTCCTTGGTATCCAGGATTCGAAGAGGTTGTTCGATATACGATAGATCGGGTTCAATCTCAATGGCACAGGTATCCACGATTTCTTTGGGAACTTTGACACATTTCTTAAGTTGAGAAACATGAAAAACATCATGAATGGCAGCCAATTGAGATGGAAGGCGAAGTTTGTAAGCCACTGGGCCACAATCATTGAGAATTTCGAAGGGTCCGATATATCGAGGTGCTAACTTCCCCTTTATGCCAAAACGTTGGACACCTTTGGTAGGAGATACTCGAAGATACACAAAATCTCCTACTTGAAATTGCAGAGGTTTCCTCCTCTTGTCTGCGTAGCTCTTCTGTCTAGACTGAGCGGTTTTAAGATTAGATTGAATAACCTTAACCTTATCTTCGGCTTCAACGACTAGGTCTGGTCCGAAGATTTTGCGTTCACTGGTCTCAGACCAACTCAAAGGAGTTCGACATCTGCGACCATATAACGCTTCGAAAGGAGCCATTTGAAGACTAGCTTGATAACTGTTATTGTAAGAAAATTCAGCTAGAGCAAGGCACTTGTCCCAACTTGTACCATAATGAATAATACAAGCTCGGAGCATGTCTTCAAGGATTTGGTTAACTCACTCAGTCTGCCCATCAGTCTGAGGATGATACGCAGAGCTTCGAATCAATTTGGTTCCTAGAGCTGATTGCAATTGCTCCCAAAACCGTGCAATAAATTGGGGCCCTCGATCAGAGATGATGGTTTTTCGAACCCCATGCAATCGAACAATTTGTTCCAGATAGACTTCGGCATACCTTTTAGTAGAGTAAGTGGTATGCACAGGAAGAAAATGAGCGGTTTTTGTGAGTCTATCAATGATTACCCATATGGAGTCATGCTTTTGAGATGTGTTGAGAAGACCGACAATGAAATCCATGCTAGTGTCTTCCCATTTCCATGACGGAATGGGTAGTGGTTGAAGTGTACCAGAAGCTTTTAAGTGGCTAGCTTTCACTCTCTGGCACGTATCACACTCGGATACATATTTGGCAATTTCTCTCTTCATTCTGGTCCACCAAAAATGTTGCCGAAGATCTTGATACATCTTGGTGCTACCAGGATGAATAGAGAATTTGGACAAATGTGCTTCGTCAAGGATTTGCTTACGAAGTTGATGATCCTTAGGCACAACAATCCGATCGTTGAACCATAGGACTCCTTGATGATCAGTGTGAAAACACTGATATTTAGCTTCTCCCTGGGATAGCTTGGATTTGATAATTTTGACACCCTCATCATGGAGTTGAGACATGATAATTTTATCTTGGAGGGTAGACTCAATAGATAGCAGATTCAGACTACCTTAAGGAATGATCTCTAGATTGAGTTTTCTCATTTGATGGCAAAGAGTGTCACTAAAGGGGAATACGGATAAGCAGTGACAATGTGACTTGCGGCTAAGGGCATCTGCAACCACATTAGCTTTGCCCGGATGATAGTGTACCTC
Source organism: Panicum hallii (assembly GCF_002211085.1). Taxonomy (NCBI): domain Eukaryota; kingdom Viridiplantae; phylum Streptophyta; class Magnoliopsida; order Poales; family Poaceae; genus Panicum; species Panicum hallii. The sequence goes on along the minus strand of NC_038050.1, from coordinate 22,609,165 downwards.
AAGGTCATAATCTTTGATCAACTCTAACCAACGCCTTTAAGTCAGCTTGAGTGAAGATATACTTGAGGCTCTTATGGTCAGTGTAAATGTTACACTTAGCACCCATAAGATGATGTCTCCAGATCTTGAGAGCATGGATAACTGCTGCTAATTCAAGATCATGTGTTGGATAATTTTGTTCATGAGTCCGAAGTGCTCGGGATGCATAAGCAATAACCCGGTTGTTTTGCATAAGGACACAACCAAGGCCAATTCCAGAAGCATCGCAATAGACATCAAAAGGCTGAGTATTATCTGGCTGAGCTAGTACTGGAGCAGTGGTTAGGAGTTTTCTCAAGGTATGGAACACTTTATCACATTGGTCGTTCCAACAGAATTTAACTCCCTTCTTCAATAGCTCAGTCATGGGTTTGGCTATCTTGGAGAAGTCTGGAATGAATCGGCGATAATATCCCGCCAACCCAAGGAAACTTCGGATTTGATGGACTGAAGTGGGAGGGTTCCAGTCCATAACTTCTTGAACTTTGGTTGGATCAACCGATATGCCTTCACTAGAGATAGTATGTCCCAAAAATTTCACACTATCCAGCCAGAATTCATATTTTGAAAATTTGGCATAAAGGCGATGATCACGTAGTCGTTGAAGAACGACACATAAATGATCAGCATGGTCTTCTTTGGTTTTGGAGTATATTAAAATATCATCAATGAAGACCACGATGAATTTATCGAGTTCCGGCATGAATACGGAATTCATGAGATACATGAAATATGCCGGTGCATTAGTGAGTCCAAATGACATAACCAGATATTCATAAAGTCCATATCTGGTCGAGAAGGCTGTTTTTGGAATGTCACTAGGCCTGATTTTAATCTGATGATAACCAGAGCGTAAATCAATCTTAGAAAAGACCTTAGCTCCGGCTAGCTGATCAAACAAAATGTCAATGCGGGGAAGAGGGTACTTATTTTTGATAGTAACCGCATTGTGTGGACGGTAATCGACACATAGCCTTAGGCTATCGTCTTTCTTCTTGACAAAGAGAGCAGAACAACCCCAAGGTGAAGCACTTGGGCGTATATAACCCTTATCAAGAAGATCTTGGAGCTGAATTTTTAGTTCTGCTAATTCATTTGGAGGCATGCGATACGGCCTTTTTGAAATAGGAGCAGTGCCAGGTTGAAGTTCAATGATGAACTCGATGTCTCTATCTGGTGGCATTCCAGGCAAATCGTCTGGAAAGACATCGGGGTATTCACACACTATAGGAATATCCTTGACTTTGATATCTGTGATAGCATAAGTACAAGGATGCAGACATTTGGGCTGAGGCAGATAAAGGGTGGTGATCCCATAATATGGTGATTCAATTTCAACAACTCGGGAAGATATGTCTAACCGTACTCGATGTTTAGTCATCCAATCGGTCCCAAGTATAATATCAATACCCTCCAAATTTAATAAAACCAAATCAGTTTTGATTTCAATGCTTCCTAACTGAATTGGCACACTTTTAATCATTTGGTTGGAGGTAATATTTCCTCCAGGGGTAGAGATCATATATGACCCCTGGATAGGACAAGAATCAAGTCCTAGTCGGGTACCACAGTTGTTACTAATAAAACTATGTGTTGCCCCAGAATCAAATAAAGTAACAACTGGTTTGTGGTGAATAGGAAATGTACCCGACATGACGGGAGCCCCATCTGGAAGTTCTGCAAGGGTGGTGAAGTTAATCCATCCTTGCCGGACTTGCATTACCGGCTTTTTGCCCTTGTTCGGGTTTCCCTGGGTAGAGCTCTGCCCTTGATTAGGTTTCTTAGGCCGCGGGCAATCTCGGATGAAATGATCCGCACTTCCGCAATTGAAACAGCGATAATTGCTGCCTCTCTGTGGCACTTGCTGAATATTTGGCCGTTGGCCAGATTGTTGTGCTTGTTGCGGGGGTACGGAAGGTCTGTACTTTCCTTGCTGTTGAGGCGGCCTGAAAACCAATCTACCCGTTGGGGCATTGCGCTGTGGTGCTTTAGGCGGCGTATTGGGAATAACCCGATACCTCGGTGGTTGAGCACTCGAGGGTCCAGTAGGAGTCTTCCTCTTCTTCTCAGCATAATGTGCCACAATGCAATCTTCTTGAGTTAAGGCCATATTAACCAACTCACTGAAAGTATTAGCCCTCAAAAGATTCAGGCGTTCCTTGAGTTTGGTGTTAAGGCCCCGACGGAAACGGTCTTGTTTCTTGGCATCATTATCTGCATGATACCCCGCATATTGGCACAGATGATTGAAATTCTGTGCGTACTGCAAAACGGTACTGGTGCCTTGAGTAAGAGCCAGGAATTCATTAAGCTTTCGCTCCAGTAATCCTGCTGGAATATAATGTGCTCGGAAGGCGATCCGGAACTCATCCCAAGTAATAACATGCCCTGCAGGTTGCATGGCATAGAAATTGTCCCACCAGATCCGAGCAGCACCACGGAGTTGTTGGGCAACAAAGGAAGCTTTGCTAGAGTCCGCACATGGTATTGTCAGTAAAGCAAACTTCGATTCGATGATATGGAGCCAAGCATCGGCATCTAAAGGTTCTTCGGCCTTACTGAAAAAGGGCGGCTGGGTACTGAGGAAATCTTGGTAACTAGCCACAGGAGGATTGCGATCATCACGGCCTCCTCGGAATTGTTGATGCTGCTGGTTCTGCTGTGCTTGAACCAGCAAGTTAAGCAACTCTGTTTGCCGAGCCATAACTTCGGCAAGGTTGGGAGAAGGTGGTGGCGGTTGTTGAGAACTGTTGGCCTGATCAGCCCGGAAACCTTTCGGGGTTCCACGTGTGGCTCCAACCATCTGAAATAAAGGAGATGTCCATTATTAACCATATAGCCTTATTCCCAATTTCAGAAGATTTACTGCTCAGATAAATAATGCACATACTCCATTCGATCATCTCATTTCAGAATCATAAGGATAATGAACAGGATGATAAACAGGGAACTTATATTACAACAATTATTCTGATGATTGTCCACATCACACATCCGAAAGTTTACTACGCAGGCCATCTAGGCGACAACAAATGGCGCGAGGTCTAGATAAGTTACTAACTACTTAAGTTATTACATTCCCTTGGATTACATCTCGAAAGTCGACTATTTACTAAAAATCGTCGAAGTTGCCTACAGAAGACTGACTGCCAGAGGGAGAGTGATAGGGACTGAGAACAGGATCCCCGTGTTCAGAATCAATTTCTGAAACACCCTCAATCTCTTCTGGATCTTCTTCTTCTTCTTCAGGTACTATGGGTATAGCGGGAAGTATCGGTTGCTGCTGCAATTCCTCGATATGCGCCTGGGCATCATCCGCTTCAAGTATCAGATCATGAATTTGCTCCTGTAGAAACTCAATAACAGCGTCGCGCTGAGTGATAATATGATCACTCTCATTGATCTGATCTTCTCGATGAAGGATTGTCTCATCCCTTGCGGCGATGATTTCATCCTTTTGAGTCACCAAGGCTTGTAATTCCTCTATTTGGGTTACTTGATGGTCAGCATTCCGATAGTGGCTTTGAGCCACTCCAGTTATCTGACTCACACCATGACGCAGTAGCATCTGATAATGATATTGCACATCCATAAACCTGGTAATGATACGGACGGTTTCTTCAGCCAGATCTCCTAGCAGATGACCATGATGGTCTGTCCGAAAATCCCAGTCCAAATTACCCGGGTCTATGGTAGGAAATAACCCAATAGGATATGCGGCAACTTCAATCGGATGCTAATTGCAGAAAAGTTTGATAGCTTCTAAAGCAGCAGTTTCAAGAGTATCCACTAGACGATATCCAACCATTTCCACTTCTATGGGAGGCCATAAGGAGCGGAAAGGGTGTTGAGGAATTATCATCTTAACCCTGCAGCGAGGAACTCCTTCTTCACGATATTCTACTCCATCATACAAAGGAGGCTCTGTATAATGAAACAGACTCAAGGATTCCCACAAGAGACGAGGAAACCCTTCCCAATGTAAACCATTGGTGTGAAAGTGCCCTTCCTGATCCCAAGAGGCATTAGCAGGAGCAGCCATCTGTGACAACAAGGCAAAAGGTAAGATATTTTTACCCTGTGGAGAATTTACAAGGTAAAGGGATTAAGATAGCTGATTCTGATAACAGCAAAGGCTAGAAATCAGATGGATGCCTAAGATACCCAACTAAAGATTCTTACTTACCCAAACTAAGAAAAACCAACATATACCTATTTTTCAGATAACAAATAAGTATGCATTGATTTTGTTGATTAGTGTATTATGCATGCACGTACTAATCGACCTCTCAACCAAAAATAACTGCCAAGTAATCTTGGTCTTACGTAGTTAGTTACGGTGGCACAATATAAATACGTTGTCAGACCCGGGGCCACCGGGCTGGGCATGTCACGAAGTTTAAGAGATTAAGCCCGTCTTATCTCTTATTCATTTTGTTTATCCCGTTTAAATAGGAGATAGAGCTAACCAACACAGAGAGGATCTATTCGAGATCAGTTCTGGTGTGATCCCTTGGAGGGGGTTGGTTAGCATCTTTGTAACTCTGACCTCTCGGATATATAAGGGAGGTTAGGGACCCCCCTGAAAATAGAAGATCATTAGGTCATTCTACACCAAAGAGAATACAAACCACCATACAGGACGTAGGGTGTTACGCTCCGTGCGGCCCGAACCTGTCTAAAGTTTTGTGTTCTTTGCACCTTCGAGTTCCTGATCTCGGCGTTCCCTCACCCAAAACTTACCACCTTGGGTATATCCCTCGGTGGGCAGCCGGTTAAACACCGACTGCTGGCGCGCCAGGTAGGGGAGCGCGTCGAAGATTCGCCGGCGAGCTCGATGGCATCTTTCAAATTCATCAGGTCAGTTCCCTCTCAGGGTACGACGTTTGTTTTTGGCTCGTGGGTTTGCATAGCAGATGGTGCGGGCAACTTTCGGCGATTCCTCGTCGACATGACGCTGAAAACCGTCGCTGCGGATCCTCGCAGCGGCCTCGACAAGTTCGTCGACGAGCTCGACAACTTGCCGCTCCACGCTTCCGCGGCACAGGTCGAGATGGAATCTGTTCCAAGCTCGACTTCTTCTGGTGTCGCGACAACTTCCCCTGGTTTGGACTTGTTCCAATCTAGGGATTCGCTGGGTCGGACTCAACCCGGCTTGTGCGAATCGGCCACTGATCTTCAGGAGGCCAATGCGCCTGGATCCCTCTTCATGTTAGAGAAGGATCTGGATCTGCTGCTCCGGGACGGAAACCCTGAAGCCACCGCGTGTCGGGAGGCTTCGGGTTGTTTTGGCTCCGGTGATTTGGTGATCGCCTCCTCGCCAAAGGGACACATTGTGCATTGGAAGGGCATGAAGCTCTCCAATCTACTCGAGGCAGAGAGCCGGCTCGTGGCTCACCTCGAGCCATTGCCTTTCCAGGAGGGCAGGCCATTGGCCACCGCGGCGGAGGAGTCGACGGAGCTAGTCGACGAAAGTTCTCATGAGCTTTCCTCCCGCCAAGTGCTGATGGCCGAAGAAGGCGAGGACGGTGATCTCCCCATCGACAACTTTGACGTGATCTCCGACGATGAGATCACGGCCAATGCCGGTAACGAGACTGACGCCGATCATGAGGCGCGGAGGGCTAGGAACAGGGCCCGAACAATCCAGCGGAGGAGAGCTAACGAGCGAAGGTGATCTATGCATCGCGAGCTCGACCCCGAGTTTGCTGCCGTAAGCGAGCGGGGCTTTAGGACCCCGGTGGCCAACATTGCCAGGGTCACGGCCATCCTCGAGCGCAGCCACGACCCGGAGGTATGTCAAGCACTCCTCTATGCGCAGAGGGCTTGGATCCAGTTGGATCAGCATAATCCGGCGTCCATCATCCGGGAAGAGCGCGTGGACGAGAGCCGGAGCCAGGCCTGCAGTCGAACGACTGGTGGTTGTCCTCAAAATCAGATGAGCAACGACAACGCACGCGCGAGCCAGGCCCCTGGCGGGAGGCAACAGCCACCGCAAGGGGGTCGTCCGCGACAGGCCAGTCGACGACCTCCTCCGGAGGACCTGCGCCAGCACATCAATGACGGTCGCGACGCGCGCACCGTGATCTCCTCCAGGCGCAAGACTCGAGAAGAAGTTGAAGCTGAAGGTACTGATTGTAGCGATCGATTTCCTGCTTTCTCTGCTCGTTTCAGCAGCTACAAGTACCCGGAGGGCTTCAAGCCGATCGGCATCACCAAGTACGACGGCAAGCAGGCTCCCCAGCAGTGGCTCCGTTGCTACTCCACGGCCATTGATGTCGCGGGGGGCTCAAATATCACCAAAGTCATCTACTTCCCGATGGCTTTGGACCCTGCGCCGCTCACTTGGCTGGAGAGCCTCGGCAGCAACTCCATCGACTCCTGGGAACGACTTAAGAAGGTCTTCATCGACAATTTCCAGGGAGCAATTACCCGTGCAGGTACTCGACACGATCTTGCCCAGTGCAAGCAAGAACGTAACGAGCTTCTACGGTCCTACATGCGTTGCTTCTTCGACATCCGCGCCACCATCACGAACATCTCGGAGGAGGACATCATCGACTGCTTCTACAACGGCATCACCGACCCGAGCATATACAGAGATTTCGGGCGGAACAGGCCGAAAACTGTTGCGGGCCTTCGTGATATGATGCATGATTGGTCCGAGCAGGAGGAGAAGATGCGGGAGCGGTTCCCGCGGCGCCATGATAGCAATCTGCGGCGCCCAAATGACAACCGCAGCGACAAAGGCCAGCGGGACTTTTCCGGGCCACCCCGGAAACGAAAGCAAGATGATGTCATCGCGGCTATCGATCGTCCTTCGCGGGGCAAGAAGTCGACAACTCAGGAGGAGTTCGAGAAGCTCCTGCAGAAGAAGTGCCCGTGGCATCCAGGCGCCAACCACGCTGCCATCGACTGCTACCACCTTCGGAGGACGTTCAGCAACTCCGGTGGCGGCAGGAAGAACAAGAAGCCTATTGACAAAGAACCCGAGGACGATGATCAGGAGGATCACGGGCGCAACTCGAAGTTTCAGGATGCGTCAAAGGTGGTCAACGTCATCTTCGGGGGGGGGGGGGGACGAGGATTTCTGTTCCAGGCGGGATCAGAAGCTGCTTCTCCGAGAGATTATGTCCATCGAGCCGGCAGTACCACGACCACTCCGTTGGTCAGAGGTCCCCATCTCGTTCTCTCGTGATGACCAGTGGATGAGTTTTTTCGAGCCCGGTAAGTTTCCCCTGGTCCTGGATCCTGTGGTGGCGGAGGTCAAGCTTACCAAGGTCTTGATCGATGGCGGGAGCGGGCTCAATCTCATCTTCGTCAGCACTTTGAAGAAGATGGGTCTGGATTTCAAGGATATGCTGGTTCCCAGCAAGTCCCCTTTCTACGGCATCGTCCCAGGTAATGCGGCACATCCGCTCGGTACGGTGGTCCTCCCGGTCACCTTCGATACGCGGGAGAATTATCATACTTAATTCATCAAGTTCGAAGTGGCTACGTTTGACTCTTCTTACCATGCAATACTGGGTCGACCGGCACTCGCCAAGTTCATGGTAGTGCCGCATTATGTCTATCTGCTTCTTAAGATGCCAGGACTCGGCAGCGTGCTCACCCTCCGCGGCGACTTGAAGAAGTCGTACGACTGCAATCAGGAGGCGATCCAATACGCCTCGACTACTCGCGTGCCAAATGCTTCGGGAGAAGTACTCGCGGCCGCGCAGTAGCTCTCCCAGACCGGGCTGGAGATTCCTTCCAAGAAGGCCAACAAGTCGAGCATCCAGTCGACTGATGATGTGGCCCTCAAGACGATCCAGCTCCAGGAGGGAGATTCATCCAAGACCGCCATCATTGGTGCGGGCTTGGGTGACAAATAGGAACTCACGCTCGTCAGCTTTCTTCGGGCTAACCGAGACATATTCGCGTGGAAACCAGCGGATATGCTAGGGGTGCCCAGGGAGTTGATCGAGCATGCCTTGAATGTACACCCGAAGGCTACGCCTAAGAAGCAACGCCTGCGGAGGTTTGCCCACGATAAGCGTGAGGCCATTAAACGGGAGATCGCTAAACTTCTCGCGGCTCGATTCATTAAAGAGGTAATCCATCCAGAGTGGGTGGCGAATCCCGTCCTTGTAAAGAAAAAGAATAATGAATGGAGAATATGTGTCGACTACACCGATCTCAACAAGCATTGCCCAAAAGATCTTTTTGGGCTGCCACGCATTGACCAAGTCGTCGATTCGATGGCCGGGTATGTCCTTCTTTGTTTTCTTGATTGTTACTCAGGGTATCATCAGATTGCGCTCAAGGAGGAGGACCAAATCAAGACTGCATTCATCACCCCGTACGGGACCTACGCCTACAAAACAATGTCCTTCGGGTTGAAGAATGCAGGTGTGACATATCAGCGTGCAATCCAGATGTGTTTCGCGGATCAGCTGCATCGAAATGTCGAGGCCTATGTGGATGACGTGGTCATCAAGACCATGGAGTCCGATAACTTGATCGCGGATTTGGAGGAAACATTCAGCAGTCTGCGCAGATTCCGGTGGAAACTCAATCCCACCAAATGCGTCTTCGGCGTACCTTCAGGGAAATTGCTCGGGTTCATTGTCAGCAACCGGGGCATTGAAGCCAACCCTGTGAAGATCACGGCCATCACTGATATGGAGGCTCCGGCCACAGTCAAGGATGTGCAAAAGTTAACAGGTTGTATGGCGGCTCTGAACAGGTTCATCTCCCGGCTCGGGGAGAGAGGACTACCCTTCTTCAAGCTCCTGAAACGACAGGATAAGTTTCAATGGACGGAGGAGGCCGAGCGAGCTTTGCAAGATCTAAAACATCATCTGCAGTCACCTCCAATCCTCACAGCACCGTTGCCAGGGGAGGATCTACTACTTTACATTGCGGCAACAACTCATGTCGTTAGCAGTGCTATTGTAGTCGAGCGAGGCGAAGAAGGCCATGCGTTTGGAGTGCAGAGGCCTGTCTACTTCGTCAGCGAGGTCCTCTCCGAATCCAAGGTACGGTATCCCGCTGTTCAAAAGCTTTTGTATGCTATCTTGATCACATCCAGAAAGCTACGTCATTACTTCGACGAGTACAAGATCACTGTGATCACGGACTTCCCGCTGGCAGATATTCTGCATAATCAAGATGCCACGGGGCGCATATCCAAGTGGGCAGTGGAAATGAGGGCTTTGTCAATAGACTTCAAGCCACGCACTGCAATCAAATCACAGGCTCTAGTCGACTTCATGGCTGAATGGAGGGAGAATCAGGTCCCAACTCCAGTGGACAAGCCAGAGCATTGGACCATGTATTTCGACGGGTCCCTCAAGCTCGACGGCGGCGGCGCTGGGGTTCTGCTTATTTCCCCACGAGGTGAGCAGTTGAAATACGTCCTTCAGATCCTGTGGGCGGTATCCAACAATGAAGCCGAGTACGAAGCTTTGCTTCACGGGCTTCGTTTGGTGATATCACTAGGGATCAAACGACTACTTGTATATGGCGACTCTCTTCTTGTTGTTCAGCAGGTCAACAAGGAATGGGATTGCAACAAGGAAACAATGGACACTTATGTGCAGGAAGTGCGCAAGTTGGAAAGCAAGTTCTCCGGTCTGGAGGTTCATCATGTATTGCGGGAGCACAACGTCGGTGCGGACACCCTGTCTAAACTGGGGTCCACGCGCGCCCAGGTCCCGTCGGGAGTCTTCGTCCAAGAGCTCAACCAGCCATCGATCAAGTCTTCTCCGCAGGTAGCCATCGACGCGGGCCCCCAACAACCCTATCGAGAGGTTATGGTGCTGGAGGAAGACTGGCGAGGGGCTTTTATCGACTTCATACGAGATCAGCGGTTGCTAGCGGGAGTCGACGCCAGGAGTGCTGACGCAGCTCGCATCTTGTGAAGAAGCAAAGGTTTCGTCCTGGTCAACGGCAAGCTCTATCGGCGAGGCGCCCGGTCAGGGGTTCTCATGAAGTGCGTCACAAAGGAAGATGGTTACACCATACTGCGGGAGATTCACGACGGCGTCTGCGGTGCGGCTTCAAGAACGCTGGTGGGGAAAGCCTACCGAGCCGGCTTCTAGTGGCCCACCGCAGTGACCGATGCGGAGGATCTCGTGTGCAGGTGCCAAAACTATCAATTCTTCGGCAAACAGATGCACGTTCCAGCTCACAGCCTCATCACCATACCGCCGTCCTGGCCTTTCGCCTGTTGGAGTCTTGACATGATCGGGCCCTTCACGACAGCACCAGGCGGTCTCACCCATGTTCTGGTGGCTATCAACAAGTTTACTAAGTGGATCGAGTACAAGCTGATAGCCAAGCTCACACCAGATTGGGTCGTCGACTTCATCTCAGATATTCTGCATCGTTTCGGCTTCCCCAACTCCATCATCACGGACTTGGGGTCAAACTTCACGGCGAACCATTTCTGGGAGTTCTACGAGAATGCCTGCATCGAAGTCAAATATGTCTCGGTTGCACATCCCAGAGCTAACGGACAAGTCGAATGGGCGAACGGCTTGATCATCGACGGCCTCAAGAAGAGACTCTATGATGAGAACAGCAAGAAGGGAGGAAAATGGGTGCATGAGTTACCACATGTCGTCTGGGGGCTCCGGACTCAGCCGTCCAAAGCCACAGGACAAACACCTTTCTTCCTCGTGTATGGATCCGAAGCTATCCTACCAGCCGATATCATGTGGAAGTCCCCAAGGGTTGAAATGTACAATGAAGGCGAGGCGGACGAGGCGCGGCAGTTAGAGCTCGACTCCGTGGAAGAAGCTCACTGTACCGCCCTTGTTCAGTCAGCCCGGTACCTGCAGGTGATCCGGCGATACCATGATCGCAACGTCAGGGAGCGGTCATTCAGCGTCGGCGATTTGGTCTTGCGTCGCATTCAGGACGAGTCCGGCCTACATAAGCTCAATTCAAGGTGGGAAGGCCCGTTCGTCGTCAAGCAGGTCACAAGGCCAGGGTCTTATCGACTACAGTTTCCTGAGGGTCGTGAGGTCCCGAACTCCTGGAACGTTCAGAACCTGCGCAAGTTCTACCCTTAAGTCAAGGCCCGGTGATCGCCAATTCCCCGGGGGCTCAGAAGATTTTTCCCCGATCTAAGTTGGAGGCCGTGAGCCACATAACTCGGGTTGTACATGCTTTCTTACTTCCACAATGGCAGGTGCCACGTGCAAACATATATACACACAAATCGACTTCTTATCGCGCATGACGCGGGGGCCACGGCCACGGTCATCTCCTTCCGACTTCCGTTTCTGGCGGAGCCCTCGGCTCCGGCTAACTCCTCGGCATATCGAGTTCCGCCGCGACCTTCGATGGTCGCACACGACAGCAGTCGCATGTTTTCCAACGCAGTCGATCCGTTCGACTGGCCTACACCTAGTACGTTGGAATGGCTCGCATACAGAGCTGCATCGACTACATTCTGAGTGGCTGCACTCAGAACAGTCTTGTTTTTGCCAAAAAGAATGGCTAACTCACGGCGCTACCCGCACCTACTCCTTGCAAGCGTGATCCGTCTGTCCGGGTCCTACCCAGCCTGCGGAGCACGCTCACAGAAGGAGCGCTTCTCGACTACACTCCGAGGCCTCGAACTCGGGGTAGTCCCCTTTTCGCCTTATGCACGGCAACCCCGCAACGATGCTCGCGTTCTTCCCTAACAAGTCTAGACCCGCTCGATCGAGTTGTGGCTACTCTGTTAGACGAATTCTAGCTGCCCTTCGGGTCGTTGCACCCAAGGACACGTCTCCTACTTGAGTCTCGTAAGCCTGGATCCCAATTCAGCTAAGACACGAAAACGCAGTAGAGATGTCAAGGGAAGCATTTTCATAAGAGAATAATTAAGTGTTTCATACACCCTAATCCTGCAGTACATTGTGTACAATCTGTTCTGCTACAGGTTGGGCCTCCTGCAGGTACTCTTCGAACCGCTCGTCTGGGCAGTCCACCGCCATCCCTTGCGTGAAGATGCTCAGCTGCACGGTCGGCACGAAGGACTTGATGTATGCGAGCGCATTGCTCACGCACGCGACCGGAGCCTCGGACAGGAACTTGAGCACCTTCTTCGGGGCTTCGTGGAGACGCTCCAGCAGGGGCCGTGGGCTTGCATCGCCTTCCTCTGGCGGATCCACCATGTCCACCAGCTCCTGGGCGGCCCCCTGAAGCTCCTCCAGCTCCTTGCGCTGCTGCTCGTCCTTCTCGCCCAGAGTTTTGACTTGCCGAAGGCAGTCGACGAACTGGCGTTCAGTGTCGCCGATCACCTTCTGCAGCCTTTCGACTTCATCTGTACGTCGATATAGCATATTCTTCACGTCAGTAAGCAACTCCTCTTTGTGTTTCGTTATTCTCCTAAGCTCTGTGATAAGGGTACTTCAGCATCTAATGGGGAGCTACTAAGGGAAAATACTCGAGGGGAGCGCGGGCCTACCTTGGTGCGCCTTCGTCTCCGCCTTGAGCTGCTCCTGGTGCTCTGCTTGTTGCTCCTTGAGCTGTTGTTGGAGCTCGGAGTTGGCCTTATCCATGTTTTTCAGGTCATTCTTGAGCAGCCAGGTCTCTCGAGTCCTTTCCTGCTTCAGCATATCAAGCTCCCGCTGCAGATAGCAATTCTTGATAATCTCCTTGGAGACGCGCTTGTCCAGAGCAGCTAATTCCTGCGCGTCGCTCACGACCGCGCGGAGTTTCTCCGACTTCTTCTGGGATTTGGTGATTACATGCTGCACAAAAGGAGGAGAGTGAGTCATAAACAACTCACCAAGGCGCACATCGGGACCATCACCCGAGTCTTACCATGGAGAAGTCGTACAGCTCCTTGAAGGTACTCTTGAAGGTCTTCAGGTTCTCCGCCGACAGCAGAAGGTCATCCACCAGGTCGGTGGTGATGACGTTCTGGTGCCCGGACCCAGCCCTCAACACCTCACGGGGACTCCTCGAGGGCCCGGCGGCATCCCCTGGCGGCGGCGGCTGGACACCTGCAGGCATACGAAATGGTAAACACATTACGCCCAGACCCTAGCAGCCAGACGCGGGCGGGTAAGTGCATACCTGTGCCATCAGTTTGAGCAGCGTCAGGGGCTTTGACTTGTTCCCCGCCACTGGGTCCGGCTTCCTCTAGTCGGGGCTCGGGGGCTGCAGCAGCCGAGGCAGGCGCCGCAGCCGTGCCTGGTTCAATCTGGAGTTTGACGGCGCTCGCAGCCCTGGTGACATCGACAACATTGTTATCCGAGCGGGCACGAGCAGGATCTTCAAGCGATTGAAAGGAAACTTACAGCATCGACTTCTTCTTGGCAGCCTTCTTCACCCGCCAGGCCCGTCGGGGGACGCTCGTTGCGGATGGTGGGGTCTGGTTGGCCGATGGAGGGGTCCCCGCCACGGCGATTGTCACCGTCGCGGCGGCAGAGAGGCCTGCCTCCACCCCTTCGGGTTCAGTCTCGGGCGGCGGAGCAGGGAGACTGCAAAGGGACGCTGTCAGTACTCAGCATCATGGAAACTTTGGAACTGGCCAAAACAGCAATTCCGTACCTGGAGGACTCGACTTCTTGAGCCTTGCGTTTGCGCACCCGGCGCTGGCCCTTCGGCACCGGTGGTAGAGCACCGGCCAACTCCACGCTCCGGTCGGAGGAGTTGTCCCCGCATGGCTCCCCTCCGGTTCCTTCACTCGCCTGCGAGCCCACGCATTCGGTGGACTCGCTGCTGCCTTGAACCGCAGCAAGGCGAGCCGCCTTGGTGGCAACGGCGGCAGCAGGGCGCGAACCTCCCTCGGCTTCTTCCCCTGCTGGCAAGTCCATGCATTCGGCAGACTCGTTGCGGCTTTGGGTCGCAGCAAGGCGAGCCTTCTTGGCTGCCGTGGCTGCAGAAGGAAGGAGGTGATACGCTCGGGGGAGGTCCGGCTGCGGCGGGTAGCTGCAGTACAGCTCCGAGTGTCCCTGCAGAAAGTCCTTCAGTTCAGTATCGGTGTAGTAGCCGCTCTCTTCAACAAAAGAAGTCGAATACTTACCGGTGGGGGCGGATGTTGCGCGAAGTACAATGTGGGCACGTACGGCACGGTGGTCACGTCCAGCAGCACCCGCTGAACCCGCTGGAGCGTGACTTCATCTGGCACCTCCTCTATGCACATGCGAGAAGGGTCAGCGGGGCCGGTGTACTCGAAGCCCAGGCAACATCTCTGTTGGATGGGTTGGATGCGGCGCTTGTAAAATGAGAACATGACGGAGGCGCCGGTCACCCCCTCCTTCTTCAGTGCCTCGATAGCCTCCAGCAGCTCCTTGACTTGTATCATTTCCATGCCGGAGGGTTCGAGGTTCCATTCCCCCCTCACCACTGGCGGATTGCTCGACTTCGTCGGCAGGGGGGGAGCATGGTTTTCGATGTAAAACCAGAGGTTTTCCCACCTAGGAAGGTTGGAGGGGAATCTATATGAAAGGTATTTTTCGCCGGCCTGCTGTCGCAGTTGGATGCCGGCGCCCCCCACTACAGTGAGTTTTTTCGTGGTTGGCTGGGGTTTCACGCGGAAGAGGAAGCGGAATAGATCCCAGTGAGGTTCAATTCCGAGAAATGCTTCGCAAAAGTGGATGAAAATGGAGATGTGGCAGATGGAATTCGGGTTGAGGTGATGGAGCTCAAGCCCGTAGTAGTAAAGAAGGCCGCGGAAGAAAGAACAAGTGGGGAGGGCCAATCCCCGTTCGGCAAAATGGTAGAATGTGACGATTTCGTCGACATTCTCCATGGGGAAAGGTTCACGGAAAGAGGGGCGCCAGTTGACGAGATTTTTCTCTTGCAGCAACCCCTCGGAAACAAGTTTTTTCAGATTGTTGAGGGAGCACTTACTGTGTGTCCACTCCGCGATCGCTGGCTCCGCATCCTTCTTCATTCCCTCGATCTCTGACTTCTTGGACGCCATCTCCGGTGCGCCGGCCATGAGATGCTCGGGGGCTGCGGGGAGAGGGGCGGGGAGGTCGGGGTGGGAGTTTTTCTTGGGGGAAGGCGGCGGCACTTGGCTCGGATTGGGGAATTTGGTGGCTCTTGATGGAATGCAGATTGAAAGCGTGGTTTTTTCCTACAGTTATCGTGGGGTTAAATAACCAGCGGAGTGGGGGAAAGTTACTGTTCTGAAGTTCAAGTGTCGTTTCGTGGAATATTCCGAAGATGAGGGGTCATTTGGTGATCTGATTAGATTGAATATTTGATTAATCATTTTTTCAGGGCCAATTAGCCCGAAAAAGGGGTTTTTCGAATCTTTGGTCTAATTACATCATTTGTACCATCGCTTTGGTCTCCCCTTAACGTGTCATTGTTTAGCCTGTATGCCACGATTTTTGGACCCTTATCTCCAATTTTGTGGGATTTGGATTCAAGGCTCGGGGGCTGCGGGGTACGTGGCATCGACTACTTATTTTTCAAATTTCTTTGAAGGGTAAGGAAGACTACAGACAAGTGGGACCCTCAGCCTGATTCTCCGATTCAACCTAAGGCTCGGGGGCTACTCCATATGGAGTGCGATTTTGCAATCGCACACCATATCAGAAATAAAATTTGGGGCATGAGCACCTCATAGCTTCGATGCAGCCAAGCAAGTACTCGAAGAAGGATTTCAAGACGAATCATCAGAAGAAGTCGAAGACTGCTTCGAAAGTACTCGATAAGCCTGCAGTACTCAGCTACGAAGAGCTCGGGGGCTTGTCAGACCCGGGGCCACCGGGCTGGGCATGTCATGAAGTTTAAGAGATTAAGCCCGTCTTATCTCTTATTCATTTTGTTTATCCCGTTTAAATAGGAGATAGAGCTAACCAACACAGAGAGGATCTATTCGAGATCAGTTCTGGTGTGATCCCTCGGAGGGGGTTGGTTAGCATCTTTGTAACTCTGACCTCTCGGATATATAAGGGAGGTCAGGGACCCCCCTGAAAACAGAAGATCATTAGGTCATTCTACACCAAAGAGAATACAAACCACCATACAGGACGTAGGGTGTTACGCTCCGTGCGGCCCAAACCTGTCTAAAGTCTTGTGTTCTTTGCACCTTCGAGTTCCTGATCTCGGCGTTCCCTCACCCAAAACTTACCACCTTGGGTATATCCCTCGGTGGGCAGTCGGTTAAACACCGACATACGTCTCTCACCATTAACTAGTCGATAAATCCTATCCGTCCTACTTTCGGAATCGTGGTTAGTGTACCTGTAGAAAACCACAATATATATATCCAATGAACCTTTCATGCCAGCATGTCATGAAAGCGTCCCCATTCATTACTGTTCACTATAGAAACAGCATCTGTACAATTACCGCCGTACAGACAATATTAACATACGTTATTGAATAACGTATTCACGGGGGTACCGCAAAATGCGGGGGTATAAACAGCGATCGCCATACCCTGCGCCGAACCATAAACTCCCAATGTAATCAACCGAAATTGATACATTGGCAGCATCTCAAGTAGGCCACTGCTTGAGAAACAGCGTTCGGTTCGCATCACCGACAGGAAGGCCAAGCTCCCTTAGTTGGCTGAGGATTCTTACCTTCTTACCTCACGATCGAAGATGTCATTACAGAAAGTAAAGTTGAATTGTGCATGAAATTAAGTTTCAACTGAAAAGTAATGCTGGGAGTTAGAGTTATATATATATATTACAGCCACCTCTAATTCCCTTAATAACATTACCCTAGGGCTTACGTACTATACATAATCCTTAACGAACCAACGTAGTTCGCAAATACTTGATTAACCAATTTTTATACTATAAATTACTTTTTAAGGCTAAGTATATCTCCAGGGTACACTTGTTAGCTCTGATACCAGCTGTGGCAGAACCAACCTGAATTATACCGGTTCAAGTACGCGAGTCCTTGCCGGAGGGCTACCTCGTACTTCAAACGGTATAATACTATTGGTCTGTCGGGTAACGTCCCGATAAACCACCGAACGCAGGATCCAACAAGGTACCTCACACGAAGGTGAGTCCAGAGATACAATGCCAAAATATTTTACACCACAGGCAGTTATATTACAAAAATATACAAAGTATCATTAGCTCCCACTGAGGAGAGATTATTACAAGACAGGTTTTAGTTTTCAGTCAAAGCAGCGGAGTTTGGAAAACGTAGACATTGTACACGTCGTTATTACAGACATTATGCTAGCCCTGGCATGATATCACTCGGCAGAATCTGTGTTGGCCTGGGACGGATCCCATTCCACGGACCAACCATCAGGCAAGGGATAGGGCCACGGTGTAATGAACGCCGGCTCATCAGGATGATTACCTGAAGTAAATCAACAAAAGCAAGGCTGAGTATACTAATACTCAGCAAGACTTACCCGGAATTGGGTATATCTTAGCCCATAACTAGACTCATGATGGCTTTTAGCTTTGGGTAGGGTTTTCAGCTGAAAAGCAACAAAGAGTAGATCCTTAATTTCAGCTTTTAACTTTCAGGTTCTAGTTGATTAACCATTCTAGGTAAGCACCTATAACTAATCAAACAAGGTAGAATCTTTACTCAAACATCATCTTTGATAATCACATAATTGCTCTTGTTACTCTATGTGGTAAAGGGGGTAAGCAGTCTCATTCATCGTGAGAGGCGGACGATTCTGAATCGAGATTCAACCCTTGCAAGGTAAACCTAACACACACGCTTGAAACACCACAGGGTCGTTCCGAAGCAACCGTTTACCTTTCATTCCGACTCATGGATCAGATCCACCATAAGCGACTGCAGGTCATACGCACTTCCAAAGTGCAGGATGTACGTCTGTAGCGCGACTACAAAACCCGTACTCCTGGTTGCCCAGCAACACGTATGCCTACACATCGAATTAAGTAACCAAAAGAAGCAAATACATGTGGTGGGGGTATGTCCACTCCTCGGGCCGATTGGTTACTAGGCTTACCGCTTACCATATTTCACGTCATGTGGCTAGTACTTTCAAACGCTTAACCACCGCTACCACACACTGCGACCTTATCAAATTCCACAACGCAGACGGGGTATCATCTCAACATGATACCTCACAACTCCCGTCCGGCATCCTTATAGTGATAGCAGGAATGTAAACATTACAACTCCTATATCGCGCGAGTGACAGGGAATCACTCGACTTCTACCGGTCCTAGCAGCATAGCAGCTAGTCGAACTCAAGTTCTAGTGTTCAATACATAGGTTCCTGGAATTATGCAACTAAAGTTTCCAAACAATTCCTAAGAACTTAATGCATAAAGATATACATAAATAGTATAGGTTGCAGTGTAATAAAGTAGGGGTTATGTCCGGGGCTTGCCTTCGCTGGTGGGGTTGGGGTTAGTTAGATTATTTTCTTCCGAACCTTGGTTCGGGGCTTCAGAGAAATCCGCGACGATATTCCTGGGGTCTTCAGAATAAACTTCTTCTTGTTCCGGGATCAGCTGATAATCCCCGTCAGCGAGAGTGGTTGAGTCTATATGAGATGCAAATTTACAAGTTATGAAATGCATAAACTTTTATTTCACTTCCCGATAAAGTTGCAATCTAATTAATAGAACATTACATTTCGACAATGATCTAACTACCCTGCACTGGGCAGTCATTTATCGAGTACTAGTTATTTTATCTAAATCCATTAGACAACAGGGTTGATTACATTAATAATTTAACTAGTAGCATGGAGCAACAAAGTGGGGTGGTTTCTAACACTTATTTCAAATAACTATAGTCATTTGTTATATTAATTATTCACATGGAACTTAGGTTACTATTACATTATAGATCAATTATATTATATCCAACTTATTTAACACCTAATTCTTGGTTGGAAACTTAATAACATGTTATAATATTACAGAACAGAACCCTAATATATCTTTCATGATTTTTGAACATTTAAAAGTGTAATTATTAATTATACAAAGGAAACTACACATTATTTCTAATAAAACTTGTACACTAAGGAAATAATACTAGAATACTAGGATAATTATTTTTCTTCAATCCTACATGTAAAAAAAATTAACCCAATTGGTTTCACTAATTTATCATTTTTCTATGAATTACTATGCATTTCCTAAGCCTACAAGTAACTAAACTTAACAATTAAATTTGATTATCAAACATTTAGAAACTGAAGTTGACCTTTTAAGTAAAGTTGTAGATCTTTATCTAAGGATTCCAACAAAATTTAGTTTACAATTTTATTATTTTTCCTCGAATAGATATAGCATTTCTAAGTTGACAGCAACATTTACACAAGGGGGTCCCTGGTTACTATTTCTCTGAGTCTTAGGCTATGCACATAACCCCCTGGGTTTCTATTCCTTCTAACCCGAGGTCCTTGGCTGGGGACCGAAGCAGAGCAAGGCGGGGGTGGCCATTTTCCGGCGACGGTGGCCACCGGCGGCGAGGTCCAAGGGCAGGGAAAGGCTCAGGGACTCACGGTGGTCTTGTTGCGCTACTTGTCGAGGACTGGAAGGGCCGGAATAGTAGAGCTCGACGAGGACCCGAGGCAGCGGCGGAGAGGTCACCATCAACGGCAGTGCTCCAGCGGTGAACGTCGGCAGCAAGCCTGCGCACGAGCTTCAGTGAGACACGAGGAACGTGTACGTGCAACCAATTGAAAGAAAACACATCGGGTTAAGGGGGATCGACGGAGACCGAAGCGGCGGCGACGAGGAAAAACGCCGGCGAGCGTCGGGGAGGCGCAGTGGTGGACTAGAGAGTCACTGGATGGGTCGGGGAGCTTCACAGGGATGATGTGGTGCTGGCTAGGGTATCGTGGTGGCGTGGAGAGGCTCAGAGCGAGCTTCCCACGGTGAGGCCGAAGGTGGCGGCGGCGGCGCTTCGTCGGAGATGAAGTTCCAGTAGGAATTGGATGGCAACGAGTGGTCGAGGAGCACTAGCAAGCTACGGGGGAGCTTGCGCAAGGGTTGGTTGGGGCGGGGGTGAGCTGGTGTGGGCTGTCCACGGTGATGCCGTGCGCGGCCGGAGTGGAAGAGGATGGCGGCGAGGAAATGTGGGTCAAACGCTCGGGATTTGGCTCTGGAGCTGGAGGAATAGAGTGTAGGCGTTCAAGTGATGCTGCTGCATGCGAGGGAGAGGAGGTTAGGGCGCGGCAGGGGGCTATCCACGGCGATGAGGAGGTGGCGGCCGGAGATGGCTCGGGGCGTCGTGGCGCGCACGCACAAGGCCACCAGGGAAGAGAAAAGAGGTCGGGATCAAGGGAAGATGACGCGTGGACATGTGCTGCAGCTGGAGGTGGAGCTCGGGGGCCTGCGCCGGCGGTGAGCGGCGGTGGCAGGCGCAGCGAGCAGAGCGGGAAGCGGCGTGCCAGAGGAAGACGAAGCAGGGAGGTGTTAGGGGACTAGTTTGCAAATCCTAAAAACTTCAGGGACCTCTCTGTAAACTAAAATTTCCCATTGCTACAAAGTCCTAATGAGAAAAATGTCTAAAGCAAAGTTGTAGAGAATTTCAAATACTACAAGAATGCTTTAGAGTTCAAATCCAAAATCTCAAAGTATATAGTTTTATTTTGAACTTTTGAACACAACTCAAATTATAAACTTTGTGTTATAATTTAAACAAAATGCTTTAATGTTTGGGGTCTCTTTGTAAGATTTTCTGCAGTAATCATGACTAGCCCTTTTTACATTTTAACCCTTAAGTAAAATCTGAGTTTTACTTTTATCTTTTAACTATTTCACATGTAAATCCTTACACCTTTGTGTTAATTACACCTAGGCCCTTAGTTTCTTACAAAGTTTATTTCTCTTAGGTTTTGACTTACTATTTGTACTTTTCTTCACTATAAATATTTGATCTTGACATTTAAGAACATTTTTCCACAATTGCATATAAGAACTTATAACATTCATAATTTACAATTACACCCCTAGGGCTTTGTACAACTCATAACATGCATACAACTTATTAATATCAAGTGTCTAGATTTTTAATTACATGAATGTTACATCAACTGGGAGACAATGCCTAGAAATCGTCGAGTCCACTGATGTAGTCCTCCATGTCACCTGGTACTGAGCAGCAGTCGAAGATATCCCAAAGAGAACAGAAGAGAGGAAGAGGCAAGTGTGAGTACACAACTTGTACTCAACAAGTATAACACGAGTTATGAGGCTCTAGGGTTAGCTGACCCAACTGCATTAGCTTTTAATCTTGGCAAATTTTATTAAAGCTATTTACTACAAGTGGATGCATTACCATAGCCCAAGTTACATAATAATTAATCAGAATTAATCATGAGACTACTGAAAACTAAGCCAAAACCACCAAAGGTACAACCCACTAATCAGACGGAGGATCTAGGTCGCTCATGACTGTGAGCACAGCTGATATATCAGTTTTACACTCTCGAGAGGTTGCACAACTTTACCAAGTCGTGAGCTACGCTAGTTGTTCATCACACTTCCTTTGGTGAGATGGCTAGCAAGCACACTACGAGACCGTTACAAAGGATCACGTTGGTAAGGTGTAACCGCTAAGGATTCTGGATCAGCGACGATGGGGCCCACCTCCGGGGGTACAAGACACACAGCACAGACCAAGCCGGAGGAGCAGGGACCATTGAAGCTTACCACCCCTCTTGCCCATGCAGGTAAGTTACTCTCGAACCAACACGACCTAATTAGTAAGTCAAGACCGTCCCATTCCAGTCTTGTGGTTGCGCGGTTGTCCCAGGTTGTCGCTCTATGAACCGGTCCTTATGGAGAGTGGCCAACCAAGCACTAAGCACCGTGCTGGCCCCCTAAACCATGTTTCTAACGAAAACATCTTTTAAGGAGACGTGAGCCACTCAAGCACATAGCACAGAGGGCCACTCTCAGAATTAAGTTGCATAAATCCATTAAACAAATTTAAATAAAAAGGACCAACATATGTGTGAGAGCGCAGCACCTAGCAAAACTAACCATAATGCAACCCAAGGAAAAATATACAAGGATAAGGTGGCTAGGAAGTCCTTATAGGCATACAGAATTAAAATGCAATATGAAATTTGTATTACAAAGTGATAGGAGGTTCATGTTATACTTGCCTTCCTCGTACTCTCCCGGCTGCTGCTCGAACTGCTCGGAAGATGGCTGCTCTTGGTACTCGTCCAAAGGCTCCACGTCTACTCACAATCGCAACGCCAACACATGGTCCAGCACATACACATACATGGAAATGAGGACAAAATTTAAGAAACAGTACAACATTACATAAAAACAGCACACAAAACTATGATAGAACTATTCTACGCGTTACCACGATCGCGTGAGCACAAGAATCAACTAAAACGGAGCTAAGACGTGAAATCTAGGGTTAAAACAAGGTCCAGGGGCTCTTCTGTAAGAAAACAGGAAACCAGGGGGGTTCTGTGCGAAAACTGGGGACCTAAACATAATTAAAGGCTAGACGCAAGGGCTAACACGCTAAAACACAGGGCTTGGATGGTGGATACTAAAACCAGAAAGCTCAGGGGCTTAAACGAATAAAACAGGGCCTCACTGCAAATTCTTTTGAACTAAGGAGGATCGCGGGTTGATTCGGGAAAAACTCAGGGGCTCTTTAGAAAGATCGCCAGGCCGAACCGGTATGGGCAATGCTCGGCCGTTGGATCACGATCGGAGGGCTCTGGTCGAAAGGGTACGCGGGATCTAATCTTACGCGTCCATCACGGATCGGGCGGCTCAGGTTGAATGGCACGCCGGGATGGCGGCGCTACAGCGCCGGCGACCAAATCCGCGGCGGCGCGGCTCGGGGTTCGTCGGACCTCGCCGTAAAACGGCGCTCTGGGGGTCAAAACAACTCGAGATCGGGTCGGGCGTGATCAGCGCGACATGCGTGATCCATCTGGGGCTAAGGCGGGGCTCAGGGGGCGCTCTAGCTGCGGGTGCGACGGCGGGGGCGGGTCTGCATGGCGGCGCACCGCTGGCGTTCGGCGTTCTAGTCTCTGCGGAGGCCTAAATGTTACGGGATCTAGCGCAACCCAACCAGGGGGATGATGTGGTGGTCACCAAGGGCTTGAACGGGCCGAAGAAGCGGCGCAGGATGGCCGGCGGCGATGTCTGAGCGGCGGGGACGGGCGGCGCTCGCGGAGGAAGCTGCTGCAGGGGCTCTCTGGACTCCTAGGCTCCACGGGTCGACGCGTGGGGCTCCTGCGAAGGTGTTACGGGGGTCAGGGAGGTCCGGGGATCACCGGTGGCAAGGAATCGCGAGGGCGGAGCGTCTCACCGGCGGCGGCTTCGGGTTCAACTCCGGCACGGGCAGGCTCGGGGTCGAGGGCAGAAGCTTCGGGAAGCTTCCTGGCGGCGAGGCGGAGCTACTGCGGCCTTTGCCGGAGCTGAGGTGCACCGGAGCGGCGGATCCGCGGCGGAGCAGGGGCGCCGAGCGACGGAGCAAGGCGGCTGCGGTGCTGAGGCATCGGTGGCGGCCGCGGAGATTAGGGTTAGGGTTCACAGGGGGTTGGGCTGCTCTTTGTAAGGCGGCGGCGCTACCCTGGCGTGCGGGCCCAGAGGAGGGGAGGTCGCCGGGGATCTCGGACCGTTGCGCATCGAGGAAGAAGGAGGAGAGGGGAGAGGACGGGGGAGCTGCCAGGTGGGGACAGCCAGAGATAGAGACGCACGGCTCGGGCTGGCCGATGGAAAGCGGTGGATCCGCCGATGGGGCGAGCTGGGCCGATGTAGAGCGGAGGCGGCCGTTGGGAAACAGGGCGAGCCGATGTGGGCCGAGCTGCTGGCTGACTTCTCTTCCCTCTCTCTCCTTTTCAAACTAACTCAACCCTATTTGAATTCAATGAGATTTGAATTCCAACTTAACCATTCAAACAAACAAAAGAGATGCACCAGCATGAATGCACAAACATGTTGAACCCAAAATAATTTTAATCCTTGTGGTATTAATTTAAGTGCAAGATAAATCAAGAAAAACCTTAGAAATTTTATTTAAGCCAAAATAAATTCATTAAAAATTAGGATATTTACATTAGGGTGTTACAAACCTACCCCCCTTACAGGAATCTCGTCCCGAGATTCGAATAGGCTAGCTAGCAAAGAGATCGGGATATGTCCTCCTTAGCTCATCTTCTTGCTCCCAAGTAGCCTCATCCTCCGTGTGATGACTCCACTGAACACGGCACATCTTGATTTTCTTGTTTCTGGTAACTCTCTCAGACGTCTCCAGAATCTTCACCGGATGCTCGATGTAGGTCAGATCCTCCTGCACATCCAACCCTTCTAGCGGTGCTTGCTCTTCTGGCACCCTCAAGCACTTCTTTAGCTGAGACACGTGAAACACATCATGCACCCCTGAGAGGTTGGGAGGCAACTCCAAACGATATGCCACTTCACCTTTCCGTTCCAACACCTTGAACGGACCAATGTATCGAGGGGCTAGCTTCCCTCTCACATTAAACCTGCGGATTCCTCTCATCGGTGAGACCTTCAGGTATACGTGATCACCCACTGCAAAGGTCAGATCTCGACGATGAACATCCGCGTAGCTCTTCTGACGAGTCTGAGCGACCCTCAGATTCTCTCGCACCTGCTGCACCAGCTGTTCGGCATCCTCAACAATATCCGGGCCAAATACCTGCCTCTCGCCAATCTGATCCCAATACAACGGAGTCCTGCACTTCCGACCATACAGGGCCTCGAAAGGGGATTTCTTCAGACTGGCCTGATAACTATTGTTATACGAGAACTCTGCATACGGCAGGCATTTATCCCAGCTGGTACCATACTGAATAGCACAGGCTCGGAGCATATCCTCCAACACTTGGTTGGTTCTCTCTGTCTGCCCATCTATCTGAGGATGATAAGCAGTGCTGAAACGTAGCTTCGTATCCAACGAATCGTGCAACTGCTCCCAGAACCATGAAGTGAACTGAGATCCTCGGTCAGATATGATCTTCTTCGGAACACCATGCAGACAAACAATCCTGGAGATGTACAACTCTGCGAGTCTAGCGCCGGAGTAAGTAGTGTTCACCGGAATGAAGTGAGCAACCTTCATCAACCGATCCACTACTACCCATATAGAGTTGTACCCTTTCTGAGTACGAGGCAATCCAACAATGAAGTCCATAGTGATTTCCTCCCATTTCCACTCTGGAATCTTCAATGGCTGCAATAGACCTGCTGGTCTCTGATGCTCTGCCTTGACACGCTGACAAGTGTCACAAATAGCCACGTACTCCGCAACGGAACGCTTCATCCCATACCACCAGAATCGTTCCTTGAGATCATAATACATCTTTGTGCTGCCCGGGTGAATGGAATATGCCGTATCATGAACCTCGCTCAAGATCAGCTTCCTGAGACCCGCTACATCCGGCACACATAGTCGACCCTTGTACCACAAGGTACCCTGATCATCCTCTCTGAAATGAGGGGCTTTACCAATCTTAAGCAGCTCACGAATCTCCTGCAGCTTCTTATCTTCTTTCTGATGCTGCCTGATCTCTGCCTCTAGAGTGGGTTCTGCCTCGAATGATGTACCCGAGGTGTGATGCAAGAAACCCAGGCTCAACTACTCAAACTCCTCGCATAACTCCTGAGGCATCTGAAAAGCCATGGCCGTGTTAACATAGCTCTTCCTGCTCAGAGCATCTGCTACAACATTGGCCTTGCCCGGATGATAGTGAATCTCCAGGTCATAATCCTTGACCAACTCTAGCCATCTTCTCTGCCGCATGTTCAGCTCACTCTGAGTGAAAATATACTTGAGGCTCTTGTGATCGGTGTAAATATCACACCTCTGCCCAAACAAGTAATGCCTCCATATCTTCAGAGCATGCACAACTGCGGCTAACTCCAGATCATGTGTGGATAATTCAGCTCGTGCCGATGCAACTGCCGCGAGGCATAAGCTATCACTCTGCCTTCCCGCATCAGAATGCAACCAAGACCATCCCTCGAAGCATCACAATACACTGTGAACCTCTTGTTCTGGTCTAGCAGAGTAAGGACTGGCGCCGTAGTTAACCTCGTCTTCAGCTCCTTGAAGGCCTTCTGACGCTCATCAGTCCAAGAGAAATCCACACCCTTCTCTAGCAAGGAAGTCAAAGGCTTCGCAATCTTGGAGAAATTCTCAATGAACCTCCGATAATAACCTGCTAAGCCCAGAAAAGAGCGGACTTCCTTCACTGTCTGCGGTACCACCCAGTCAAGCACATCTTTCACCTTCCCGGGATCCACAGCAATACCTCCCTTGGAGATCACATGACCGAGGAACGGAACCTCGTCAATCCAGAATTCGCACTTGCTGAGCTTGGTATACAGCTTGTGCTCTCTGAGTCTCTGCAACACAAGCCTCAGATGCTTCTCATGCTCTGCTTCTGACTTGGAATATATCAGGATATCATCAATGAATATCACCACAAAGGTGTCCAGATAATCTATGAAAACCTTGTTCATCAGATGCATGAAGAAAGCCGGAGCATTGGTCAAGCCAAAGGACATAACCGTATACTCGTATAGCCCATACTTGCAGGTGAATGCCGTCTTCGGAATATCCTCAGGACGAATCCTCAGCTGATGATACCCAGAACGTAGATCAATCTTCGAGAATACACAAGCACCCTGAAGCTGATCAAAGAGATCCTCAATACGGGGCAATGGATGCTTGTTCTTGATTGTGACTGCATTCAGATCCCGATAATCAACGCACATTCTCTTCGCGCCATCCTTCTTCTCTACAAGCAATACAGGAAAAGTCCAAGGAGAGAAACTGCGATGGATATAATCCTTAGCTAGCAACTCGTCGACAGTCTTCTTAACTTCCTCATGCTCGACGGAAGCCATACGATAGGGCCGCTTAGCAATAGGAGCTGTGCCAGGCAAGAGATCAATAGAAAACTCAATGTCGCGATCAGGCGGCATACCTGGCAAGTCATCCGAAAAGACATCCGGGAATTCAGACACCACGCGAATACCATCCATGGGTCTAGCCTCCATCTGATGAAGGAATCCAGAAGGCTCTGTGGCACCAACAATAACCTCCTGACCATCCGGTGCTGACAGAAGAACCGTCCTCTGAGCACAATCTATCCGGACTCCCCACTTAGCAAGAGTCTCCATCCCGAGGATCACATCAATACCCTTGGTGTCTAGCACCATCAGATTAGCACTGAACTCTACCCCCCTTATGACAATACTGACTCTGGGACAGAAGATATGAGACCTCAACTATCCTCCCGGTGAAGATACTAACATGCCCCTCTTTAATGTGCTAGTATGAATACCATGATGCTCAACAAAAGACTCGGTGATGAAAGAATGCATAGCACCAGTATCAAAAAGCACTGTAGCAGGATGGGTGTTCACCATGAACATACCAATAACCATGTTGGGAGCCTCGGCCGCTGACTCGGCCGTCACGTGGTTCACCCTGCCCTGAGCTGGGGCCTTGGGCGGTGCTGCACGCTCCTGCTGTCCTGACTGCGCCTTCCGAGGACAGACGTTGGCGTAGTGCCCCGGCTCGCCGCAGTGATAGCACGCCCGTGGGAATGCTGGAGCCTGCTGCCCGGCAGGAGGAGTAGGCACTCCCTGCCGCGGAGCTGGTGGAGCCGGTGGAGCAGAGCGTGCCGGAGGCGCTGGAAGCCTCTGGCCCTATCCCGCCTGCTACTGCTGCTGAGGACGAGGCGGGTACTGCTGCTGGCGCTGCTGGTACTACTGGACCTGCCTCTGGTGGTGCTGCTGCTGCTGCTGTTGCGGTGGAGGAGGTGGCGGCTGAGCGTGGATCTGCTGCAGCGTCTGAACAGTGTTGTTCAGGGTGGCCATCATCTGCATCTGGAGCTGGAAGAACTGCTCCGGAGTCAGAGGTGGAGGCATCGGCAGCGGTTGGTCAGTGCTCTGGTTGTTCTGCCCCTACTGGCCAGAACCGGTGCCGGTGCTCCTGGTGTTCACCATCTGTTTGCAGCAAAATGAAATTCATAAGAGATAGATATTGTACAACTTCCGGAAAGAAAACTCTGACAGGATAAAATAGAGAGAAAAGGATGTACGGTTTTACCCCCAACGTTCTAACTCAATTTTGATTATTTAATTCAGGTTTGTATTAAAGTTGTTTTGCATGAACAAGTTTTTACTTCTAAACTATGCAATCAACCAAAAATCCAAATCAAACATTTTGCACAATCACAAACATTCAATATTCACACGTTAGTCGAGTTTATCACTCCACTCGACTAAAACAAACAGGCGCTCTAGCGTATTTTTTTTGCAAAGGCAACCTAGACTTATGAGAACGGACAGAAAATTGCTGGCCACGTCTACTGAAACTATCAGACTAATTCTTAGAAAATGCAGAGAGGGTTAGCAATCTCGAGGTTTAGAGCTCAAGGAATAGAAGCAGAAACGAATGTTTGGGTTTTGCGGAAGCAGAGCAAGTGAAAGAAAATCCCTAAACTTGACCATTTCTATCTAGGCTTCGTCCTATAGTCAACACGGCTCTGATACCAATCTGTCACACCCAATTTATAAGAACATAAATCGAGCAATTATATATGCGCCAGGATCAAGTCACGCATATATACAACAGATTATCAAGATATCACAACACATGTCACGAATAAAAGCATATAAATTATAAAATGAATATCTTTATTATAACTGAATCAAGAATCAGTTCAAGGAATGCGGAAGTGTAAAATAAATACATGAAGAGCAGGGCGCCATAGGGACATCAACTGGGAGACAACGCCTAGAAATCGTTGAGTCCGCTGATGTAGTCCTCCACGTTGCCTGGTACTGAGCAGCAGTCGAAGATATCCCAAAGAGAACAGAAGAGAGGAAGGGGCAAGTGTGAGTACACAACTTGTACTCAACAAGTATAACACGAGTTATGAGGCTCTAGGGTTAGTTGACCCAACTGCATTAGCTTTTAATCTTGGCAAATTTTATAAAAGCTATTTACTACAAGTGGATGCATTACCATAGCCCAAGTTACATAATAATTAATCAGAATTAATCATGAGACTACTGAAAACCAAGTCAAAACTACTAAAGGTATAACCCACTAATCAGATGGAGGATCTAGGTCGCTCATGACTGTGAGCACAGCTGATATATCAGTTTTACACTCTCGAGAGGTTGCACAACTTTACCCACAAGTTGTGAGCTACGCTAGTTGTTCATCACACTTCCTTTGGTGAGATGGCTAGCAAGCACACTACGAGACCGTTACAAAGGATCACGTTGGTAAGGTGTAACCGCTAAGGATTCTGGATCAGCGACGATGGGACCCACCTCCGGGGTACAAGACACACAGCACAGACCAAGCCGGAGGAGCAGGGACCATTGAAGCTTACCACCCCTCTTGCCCACGCAGGTAAGTTAGTCCCGAGCCAACACAACCTAATTAGTAAGTCAAGACCGTCCCATTCCAGTCTTGTGGTTGCGCGGTTGTCCCAGGTTGTCGCTCTATGAACCGGTCCTTATGGAGAGTGGCCAACCAAGCACTAAGCACCATGCAGGGCCCCTAACCCATGTTTCTAACGAAAACTTCTTTTAAGGAGACGTGAGCCACTCAAGCACACAGCACAGAGGGCCACTCTCAGAATTAAGTTGCATAAATCCATTAATCAAATTTAAATAAAAAGGACCAACATATGTGTGAGAGCGCAGCACCTAGCAAAACTAACCACAATGCAACCCAAGGACAAATATATAAGGATAAGGTGGCTAGGAAGTCCTTATAGGCATACAGAATTAAAATGCAATATGAAATTTGTATTACAAAGTGATAGGAGGTTCATGTTATACTTGCCTTCCTCGTACTCTCCCGGCTGCTGCTCGAACTGCTCGGAAGATGGCGGCTCCTGGTACTCGTCCAAAGGCTCCGTGTCTACTCACGATCGCAACGCCAACACATGGTCCAGCACATACACATACATGCAAATGAGGACAAAATTTAAGAAACAGTACAACATTACATAAAAACAGCACACCAAACTATGATAGAACTATTCTACGCATTACCACGATCGCGTGAGCACAAGAATCAACTAAAACGGAGCTAAGACCTGAAATCTAGGGTTAAAACAAGGTCCAGGGGCTCTTCTATAAGAAAACAGGAAACCAGGGGGGTTCTGTGCGAAAACTAGGGACCTAAACATAATTAAAGGCTAGACGCAGGGGCTAACACGCTAAAACATAGGGCTTGGACGGCGGGTACTAAAACCAGAAAGCTCAGGGGCTTAAACGAATAAAACAGGGCCTCACTGCAAATTCTTTTGAACTTAGGAGGATCGCGGGTTGATTCAGGAAAAACTCAGGGGCTCTTTAGAAAGATCGCCAGGCCGAACCGGTATGGGCAATGCTCGGCCATTGGATCGCGATCGGAGGGCTCTGGTCGAAGGGGTACGCGGGATCTAATCTTACGCGTCCATCACGGATCGGGCGGCTCAGGTTGAATGGCACGCCGGGATGGCGGCGCTACAGCGCCGACGACCAAATCCGCGGCGGCACGACTCGGGGTTCGCCGGACCTCGCCGTAAAACGGCGCTCCGGGGGTCAAAACAACTCGAGACTGGGTCAGGCGTGATCAGTGCGACATGCGTGATCCATCTGGGGCTAAGGCGGGGCTCAGGGGGCGCTCTAGCTGCGGGTGCGACGGTGGGGGCGGGTCTGCACGGCGGCGCACCGCCGGCGTGCGGCGTTCTAGTCTCTGCGGAGGCCTAAAAGTTACGGGATCTAGCGCAACCCAACCAGGGGGATGATGTGGTGCTCACCAAGGGCTTGAACGGGCTGGAGAAGCGGCGCAGGATGGCCGGCGACGAGGTCCGAGCGGCGGGGACGGGCGGCGCTCGCGGAGGAAGCTGCTATAGGGGCTCTCTAGACTCCTAGGCTCCACGGGTCGATGCGTGGGGCTCCTGCGAAGGTGTTACGGGGGTCAGGGAGGTCCGGGGATCACCGGCGGCAAGGAATCGCGAGGGCAGAGCGTCTCACCGGCGGCGGCTTTGGGTTCAATTCTGGCACGGGCAGGGCTCGGGGTCAAGGGTGGAGCTACAGCGGCCTTGGCCGGAGCTGAGGTGCACCGGAGCGGCGGATCCGCGGCGGAGCAGGGGCACCGAGCGGCGGAGCAAGGCGGCTGCGGTGCTGAGGCGTCGGTGGCGGCCGCAAAGATTAGGGTTAGGGTTCACAGGGGGTTGGGCTGCTCTTTGTAAGGCGGCGGCTCTACCCTGGTGTGCGGGCCCGGAGGAGGGGAGGTCGCCGGGGATCTCGGGCCGTTGCGCACCGGGGAAGAAGGAGGAGAGGGGAGAGGACGGGGGAGCTGCCAGGTGGGGACAGCCAGAGATAGAGACGCACGGCTCGGGCTGGCCGATGGAAAGCAGTGGATCGGCCGATGGGGCGAGCTGGGCCGATGTAGAGCGGAGGCGGCCGATGGGAAACAGGGCGCAGCCGATGTGGGCCGAGCGAGGGGAATCGGCCGCAGGGAAAAGGAAAAGAAAGGGCTGCTGGCTGACTTCTCTTCCCTCTCTCTCCTTTTCAAACTAACTCAACCCTATTTGAATTCAATGAGATTTGAATTCCAACTTAACCATTCAAACAAACAAAAGAGATGCACCAGCATTAATGCACAAACATGTTGAACCCAAAATAATTTTAATCCTTGTGGTATTAATTTAAGTGCAAGATAAATCAAGAAAAACCTAAGAAATTTTATTTAAGCCAAAATAAATTCATTAAAAAATTAGGATATTTACATTAGGGTGTTACAACATACCTTAACCCCACTCCATTCGGCTGCACATCTGTAGAACATGTCCCATCGGCACTAACACATCAGCCACATCCTCTTCAATCTAGTTCCGCACTTGTGGTCTCATCAGCCTAGTCCGATAGTAGTGTTCTGTTCCACCTAGTTCTGGTAACAAGTCCGGCTTGGATAACCCCATCGGCTGTACGTCACTCAATTGTTGTGCTGACGTAATCGAGCCGATACAACCACACCTAGTTCCCTAGGATAACACTTAAGCACATCTCAATTAAGACACAGCTGCTTTAGGATTTACCCCTCTGCTAAAGTAATCGATGCTTTCATCGATCAATTAGGAACCCAATGCACCTATCAATCGACTACACAAGCCAAAGTACCCAACCCTAGATCAGTAAGATAGCACAGTCGACACACCTTTGTTAGGCACGACCAAAGCACATCAATCGGCTAAACCTGATGCATCCTCATCGTTTAAGGCCAAGACCAATGCACCAACCAATTAGATAGACTAGAAACATGCTGATAATCCAATCGGCAAGATCCTTCTTTGATCTGTCCTTGTAACACTGTACCTTTAATATTCCTATCTCTATCAGCCGTTTTAACCTTTGGTGGAACCAAACCGGTTAATCTCTTCTGCCCATATACAGAAACTACTCATGCCGATTTCTCTTCTAAACAGAAATCAGCAGATTTCCTAATACTGTACAAATAGCTTCCTCCTTTGCCAATTCTATCGGCTGAACCCTGTTGTTTCCAATCGGCTCTGTTGTAACCTTCAACAAGTAGCCGATTTTAATTAGTTGTCCAACTAAAGCTCTACCCAAGTTAGTTTCTAATCTCTTTGGTTATTACATAAGTAATATGTTAAATGAGTGTTGGGTTGCAACTTTATCATGAATTAAGATAGTTTTATATGCACACTTTGAATATAATGTTGCATTGCATGTAGATACGACTACTTCCGCAAATGGTACCTACAGGATCTCCTAGGAGTCTGCAGAGGATGTTCTGAAGACCAAATGAACATCACCAAGGGATTATCTGAAGTCCCGAACCAATGTTTGGAAGATAATAATACTAACATCCCTGACTCCAGCCCCACCAGTAAAGGCAAGCCCCGGACATAAACCTAGTATCTTATTTACACTGCAATTTACCTCTATATATATTTATATACTTGTGCATTAAGTTCTTAGGAGTTGTCTAGAAACCGTAGATGCATCTCCCTAGGAACCAATGTACTGAATATTAGAAACTGAGTCCGACTAGTGCTATGCTAATAGGACCGGTAGAAGTCGAGTGATTTCCTGTCACTCGCGCGATATAGGAATTGATTGATTACAATTCTGCAAACACTATAAGGATGACGGACAGGGTTATGTGTAGCATCTTGGAAAGAAAGGATACCCCGTCTGTGTTGATGAATTTGGTTAAGGTCGAAGTGTGTGGTAGTGGCAGTTAAGCGTTTGAAAGTACTAGCCACATGCCGCGAAATATGGTAAGCGGTAAGCCTAGTAACCAATCGGCCCGGCAAGTGGACTCGTCCCCCACCACTCGACTTTTATTTTATGTTTACACGCACCGACTGTGGGAGTACGTTCTGCAAAGCAGACAGGAATACGGTCATGTAGTCACGCTACAGACGTATGTCCTGCACATTGGATGTGCGTATGGTCCAACAGTCACTTGTGGTGGCATTGTTCCACGACCCGGAATGAAAGGCAAACGATCGCTTCGGAACGACCTGTTGGTGTTCCAAGCGTGTGAGTTAGGTTTACCTTGCAAGGGTTGAAATTCGATTCAGAATTGTCCGTTTCTCACGAAGATTGAGACTGCTTAACTCTTTTACCACATAGAGTAACAAGAGTAATGTTGTTAATGAGTAATACTGGTGTATGTTTAAGAGACTCTACCTTGCTTGAGTAGTTACAGGTGCTTACCTAGAATGGCTAAAGGAACTAGAATTTGAAAGCTAAAATATGAAAGTAAGGACATACTCTTTATCGCTGTTCAGCTGAAACAAAACTTACCTCCTCATCAAAGCCTTCATGGTCTAGTTATGGGCTAAGTATACCCAAATCTCCGGGTAAGCCTTGCTGAGTATTAGAGTACTCAGCCTTGCTATATGATTTTGTTTCACGTAATGTCTCTGAAGACCCTACTTACCCCATGCCTTGGCCTTATGCTTTGCCTGATGGTTGGTCCGTGGAGTGGGATCCGTCCCCGGCCAACCCCGATCATAACAAGTGATGTTATGCCATGGCTTAGCATGACGTCCTTACTGGCGACGCGTATAGTTATCGTACTTTAAATTCCGCTACTAGAACTTGAACTTTAA
Source organism: Panicum hallii (assembly GCF_002211085.1). Taxonomy (NCBI): domain Eukaryota; kingdom Viridiplantae; phylum Streptophyta; class Magnoliopsida; order Poales; family Poaceae; genus Panicum; species Panicum hallii. Next base: position 22,575,081 of record NC_038050.1, on the reverse strand, counting down.
AACTGGTTTGTAATAATGACTCCTAGTTTGAACCTTTGCTGTTTCTGCAAACTTTGTAATAACTTTGCTAAGTGTGGAACTTTGTACTACTTGTGGAAACTTTTGCAAAATATTTTCCCTGTGATGTAAAATATGATGGTGACTGTATCTCTGGACTCACCTTCGTGTGAGGTAACCTTATTTGATCCTGTATCAGTGGTTTATCGGGATGCTACCTGACAGACCAAGGGATTATACCGTTTGAAGTACGTTGGAGCCCTCTAGAGTGGACTCGCGTGCTTGAGCCGGTATAATTCAGGTTGGTTCTCCCACAGCAAAGAACTCTGTCGACAGATCCAATCGGCTATTGAGCAGGGTCGATTGAATTTAGGTCAGTATGCCATGGAGGTCGACACTCAGTCTTTCCCAAGTGTGAACATGGTAGAGGGTTGTGACCGATCTGCTCGATGATAATTGGATTTCGCATTTGGCATCAATATGGCGGGGCCTGCGCCACGTCGCTATGCAAGGAAGGAAAAGGCCGATCCCTGCGATCGGCTCCAAAAAGGGGAAAAGGAATACATCACTAAAGAGCAAGTAAGACACGTCAGAAATCAACGGCCGGCTTCCGCCCATCTCCTCAAGAAGTATGAATACCAGTACCGACAATGTCTCCAGTATGAATTAGAGGGTGAAGAATATAAGCACCACACTGGGAAGAGTCTGAAGAAGCGTGAAGATACAAGTGACTATTGGCATTGCCCATTCTTCAAGTTTTGCTGGGACTCCGGTATGAGCCGATTCCCTCCTGTCAATGATTGCCAAGAGTGCAGATCTCAAAAGCGTGATGCAGAAGGGATCTCGGTGTTTCGGCGTTTGGGACCTGTGCCACCCCAACATGAGCAAGCTGAGCCACCGTGCAAAAAAGAGGACTTTGAAGAAGAAGAGGATAGATATCACCGGCCATGCTGGTGCCCTAATGGACTTAATCATTCCCAGAAGCGCAGGATGCAGCGACTGTGCAGTTTGGAGGAAGCTGAGGCCAAATATCTTGAGATGCTATGAAAGGCACGCCCGGATTTGGCGGATAAGGTTCACCACACCCAGAAAAGGGAATTGCACCCTCCTAAGAAAGAGTGGCATCCTAAGCCAACAGGAGCCAATGCGAAGATATCGGCTGACGAGCATGTGGTGTTTGTACTCCCTGCGGAGTTCTACGCCTAAAGCCGTGAAGAGTTATCAGTAGCGCAGCTTGACTTGGGGCCGCGGCCTGTCATATTCGAGAAGCCCCGAGGAAAGAACTATAAGCATTTGAAGGCTCTATACCTCAAGGGTTACATCAATGGCCAGCTTGTCAACAAAATATTGGTCGACACCGGTGCAGCGGTCAACATAATGCCATTCTCAGTGCTGCGTCGATTGAGGCATTCTACTAGAGATTTAATCAAGACCAACATCACGTTAAGCGACTTCAATGGCCAAACATCGGAGGCACAAGGCGTCCTTAATGTGGATCTGATCGTGGGAAGCAAGACTGTCCCCATCTCTTTCTTCATCGTCAACAGCAAGAGTACTTATACCGTCCTACTTGGGAGAGATTGGATTCACGCCAACTGCTGCATTCCTTCCATGATGCACCAATGTCTGATTTAGTGGGATGGAGACGAAGTAGAGGTGGTTCATGCGGCAGATTCAATCAAGATTTCACACACCGCTCTGAGCATTTGGGACGCAGAAGATCAAGAGCCGATTTCAGGAATTAGCTTGGAAGGCTGTGATTGCATGGAAGCTACAAAAAATAGGGTGAGGCTGGTCTTATCCACTGGCCTTATAGAGTAGATGAAACATTAAGGGCGAGCTATTCTGACGCACTTGGCAAGGCCGATCCCTACGATTGGCCCTAAAAAATAAAATGTAAACTCTTGATGACCAGTGTATTGCATAATTGTGGCAATTACAAGGAAACCCGCTCTAGCAGCCGGCCATACATCAATTGTAAAATTTCAAGGATTAATAAAGATTATAAGGCGACCGATCTTAACGATCGACCGATACTCTTTCCATCACATTCTTTGTCCATTTGCAGCGTTGACTCGGCAGATGATGGAAAGCTAGGATACGGGTTTACATCGGCTGACGAGCTCGAAGAGGTTGACATTGGTCCTGGGGATAAGCCATGGCCAACATTCATCAGCAAAAAGTTAAGCCTGTGTCTACAAGAGCTGATGATAGCTCTGCTGAAGGAGTACGCAGATTGTTTCGCCTGGGATTACACCAAGATGCCTGCGTTGGATAGGAGCATCATCGAACATTGGCTCCCTCTCAAGAAGGAATTTCGGCCATTTCAGCAGCGAGCACGGAAAATGAAAGCTGAAGTTCTAGAAGAAGTCAAGAAAGATGTGGACAAAATGTTAGAAGCAGGATTCATCAGGCTGTGCAGGTATGCTGAGTGGATTTCAAGTGTTGTACCTATGCAATGGAAGGATGGCCAATGGCGAGTCTGCGTGGACTTCAGAGACCTCAACAGAGCTACACTGAAGGACGAATACCCGATGCCTGTCGTGGAGACATTGATCAACGCAGCAGCTGGTCACAAGATTTTGAGTTTCATGGACGGCAACGCCGGCTCTAACCAAATTTTCATGGCTCCAGAGGATATACACAAGACCGCGTTCAGAGTACCCAGGGCAGTAGGATTGTTCGAGTATGTGGTCATGACCTTTGGGTTGAAGAATGCCGGTGCCACGTATCAGCGTGCCATGAATTACATCTTTCACGATCTGATCGGGAAGTTGGTAGAGATATACATTGACGACATCATGGTTAAATCTGCATCAGTTGAGGGACACTTAGGAGACGTACGGCAAGTTCTAGAACGAACCAGAAGGTTCGGGCTTAAGATGAATCCGAAGAAGTGCGCTTTCGGCGTATCGGCCGGTCAGTTCCTGGGTTTCTTGGTTCATGAAAGAGGAATTGAGATCGGCCTAAAGAGCAGGAAGCTGTGAAAATAATGGTGCCACCTGCTACAAAGAAGGAGCTCCAGCAGCTCATTGGCAAGATCAACTTTATCAGAAGGTTTATTTCCAATCTCTCCAGGCGGATTGAGCCTTTTATGGAGTTGGTGAAGATTAAAGCCAGTGATAAGTTTCGCTGGGGGGCAGAGCAACAACGGGCATTTGAAGAGATCAAAGAATATTTGTCAAAACCACCCATGTTAGTTCCACCCTAGCAGGATAAACCATTCTACATTTATTTATCAGTAGGCGACACCTCCATCGCTTCGGTGGTGATACAAGTGCATGACGGCAAGGAGAGGGTTGTGTTCTATCTCAGCATAAGGATGCTAGATGCAGAAACCAGGTACCCTGAGATTGAAAAGTTATGCCTTTGTTTGTTCTTTACCTGCCGAAATGATTGTCATCTGCAAATCGAATGTTATCAAGCACATGCTATCGGCTCCTATGTTGAAAGGCCAACTTGGAAAGTGGATGTTTGCATTGTCAGAGTTCGATATCCGGTACCAACTGGCGAAGGCAGTCAAAGGGCAAGCGCTGGCAGATCTTATTGCAGAAAGGATCAATACTGACATAGCAGCACTCTCCGTACGGGCATGGGCCATGTACTTCGACGGATCGGCTTGTGGTGACGGATGTGGTATAGGTATCCTGCTCGTGTCGCCTCGGGGGGAAGCATATTCTTTTTCAATCAGGTTGCCTACCCCTTGCACCAACAATTTAGCAGAATATGAAGTTGTACATAAGGGTATGGAATTGCTTCTTGAGGCCGGAGCGGAAGCAGTAGAAATTTTTGGGGATTCAAAGCTGGTAATTTCTCAGCTTACAGAAGAATACAGGTGCGAGAGTGAGTCGCTTTTCCTTTTATGGGAACAATGTCAGGAGCTGATGGCCCAATTTAGGTACATAAATTTCTATTGGATACCAAAGATACAAAATTCAGAGGCCAATGATCTTGCATAGATGGCTTCGGGATACAAGGCTGTGGTAGACGAAGCCAATCTTCAGGTACACCTACTGGAACGAGGAGACTGGAGAGCCGATATCTTCAATTACTTAAAGGATCTGGCTCGGGGGCACCTAAGAGGATACATTACAAGGCCATGAAGTACGTCCTGATAGGGGGCGACATGTTCTACAGGATCTTAGAAGGATTGTTGCTCAATTGCTTGGGGCCGATTGAATCAAATCAGCTCTTACACGAGGTCCACAAAGGTACTTGTGGGACTCACCTATCGGCTCATAAGATGAAGTGGCTGATTAGGGGATCTGGGTATTATTGGCCCACCATGCTTGAAGATTGTTTCAAATATTATAAAGGATATCAGGTATGTCAGAGGTTTGGGAAGATATAGATGGTACCGGCTTCAGTAATGAACCCTATCGTCAAACCCTAGCCATTCAGAGGTTGGGGTATGGACATGATCCGAAAAATTAATCCTCCATCTAGCAAAGACCACCAGTTCATTTTGGCCATCACAGACTATTTTACCAAGTGGGTGGAGGCCATCCCTATGAAGTTAGTGGCGTCGAAGGACGTCATCAATTTTGTTAAAGAACATGCCATTCACAGGTTCGGGATTCATCAGACCATCACAACAGATGGAGGATCGGTCTTCATATCAGAGGAGTTCAAAAAATTCACTACTAACATGGGCATCAAGCTGATCAGGTCCTCTCCGTACTATGCTCAAGCAAATGGACAAGTTGAGGCATCCAATTAGAGCCTTATCAAGTTGATCAAGAGAAAGATCGATGAGCATCCTAGGCGTTGGCATGAAGTCTTATTAGAGGCATTGTGGGCATACCATGTTTCGTGCAACGGAGCAACAAAAACTTCACCTTATCACCTGGTGTATGGACAGGAGGCCGTATTACCGTGGGAGATTACGGCCGGCTCGAGACGCGTAGAGTTCCAAAATGACCTAACATCTGAAGAATATATTGCTCTGATGAACGACAACATTGAGGACCTTACGGAGCTCAGACTTTGGTCACTCGAAAAGATCAAAGAAAATAAGGCCAAGGTAGCCCGCGCGTACAACAAGAAGGTCAAGCCAAAAGAATTCCAAGTCGGAGATCTGGTTTGGGGAGCGGTGTTACCATTGGGGACTAAGGATGCAGCGTATGGCAAATGGTCCCAAAGTTGGCATGGGCCTTATAGAGTTGACCAAGTCCTACCTGGAAATGCATATATGCTTGAGGAGTTAGATGGCGTCAAGTTTCCAGTGGCCGTCAATGGTCAACATCTCAAGAAATACTTCCCAAGTATGTGGGATGATGGGCAATAAAGCCGATGCTATGCATCAGGCTGTGAGCTGATACGTTCAGCTGGCCCGTACAAGTAAAAGCCGATGTCACATATCGGGCTGCACACAAGAAAAGGGGCCGATACATTCAGTCAGCCCGAAAAAAATATTTTGTACACAACACACTGAGCTGGTCAAATAGCCGATGTATAACCATCGACTTTAGAAGTGTAATTGGAATACATGCAAGTTCTGGGCGACAACAGGATACATGAGATGAATACAAAGTGTTCTACTGAAGAAATTCATCTATGGCCGCGATAGCTTCAAGACGGACGCGATCAGCTGCTGCGATCACTGCTTCTTGTTGGGAGTGGGCTATGAGGTCCTTGTCATCTTGGATGCACTGCTCGTGTGGCAGAACCAACCTGAATTATACCGGCTCAAGTACACGAGTCCACTCCCGAGGGCTCCAACGTGCTTCAAACGGTATAATCCCTTGGCCTATCGGGTAACGTCCCGATAAACTACCGATACACAGGATCAAATAAGGTTACCTCACACGAAGGTGAGTCCAGAGGTACAGTCACCATCAAATTTTACATCACAGGAAAATTACAATACAAGGGTTTCTTAAAGTAGTGTGAAGTTCTAAATTTAGAAAAGACATTACAAACTGTAAAGCTATGGTTTTTAGCAGCGGAAAAACATACGCGATGATTTACAGCACGTCGTCAAGACGGATGTCTTGCTAAGCTCGGGCACGACATCACTCGGGATCATTGGTGTTGGTCGGGGACGGATCCCATTTCACGGACCAACCTTCTGGAAAAGCACAGGGCCAAGGCAAGGGAAGAGTAGGGCCTTTAAGGCATTACCTGCAAAACATATAACTAGCAAGGCTGAGTATACTAATACTCAGCAAGGCTTACCCGGGATTGGGTATACTTTAGCCCATAACTAGACTCATGAAGGCCTTTAGCTCTGGGTAGAGTTTTCAGCTGAAAAGCAACAAAGAGTAGATCCTTACTTTCAACTTTTAGCTTTCAGGTTCTAGTGGATTAACTATTCTAGATAAGCACCTATAACTACTCAAACATGGTAGAATCTTTACTCAAACATCATCTTTGATAATCATAAAGTTGCTCTTGTTACTCTATGTGGTAAAGGGATTAAGCAGTCTCAATCTCCGCGAGAAACGGATGATTCCTGAATCGAATTTCAAAACCTTGCGAGGGTAAACCTAACTCACACGCTTGGAACACCAAAAGGGTCGTTCCGAAGCAACCGTTTGCCTTTCATTCCGACTCGTGGATCAGGACCACCACAAGCGACTGCAGGATCATACGCACTTCCAAAGTGCAGGACGTACGTCTGTAGCGCGACTACAAAACCCGTACTCCTGGTTGCCCAGCAACACGTATCCCTACACGTCGAACAAAGTAACCAAAAGAAGCAAATACATGTGGTGGGGGGTATGTCCACTCCTCGGGCCGATTGGTTACTAGGCTTACCGCTTACCATATTTCACGGCATGTGGCTAGTACTTTCAAACGCTTAACCACCGCTACCACACACTGCGACCTTATCAAGTTCCACAACACAGACGGGGTATCATCTCAACCATGATACCTCACAAAACTCCCGTCCATCATCCTTATAGTGATAACAGGGATGTAAACATTACAATTCCTATGTCGCGCGAGTGACAGGAAATCACTCGACTTCTACCGGTCCAATAAGCAGAGCAGCTATTCGGACTCAAGTTCTAGTGTTCAATACATTGGTTCCTGGAATTATGCAACTAAGGTTTCCAAACAATTCCTAAGAACTTAATGCATAAAGATATATATAAATAGTATAGTTTGCAGTGTAAATAAAGTAGGGGTTATGTCCAGGGCTTGCCTTTACTGGTGGGGCTAAAGTCAGTAAAGTTAAGATCTTCCGAACGTTGGTTCGGGGCTTCCAATAAACCCTTGGTGACGTTCACTTGATCTTCAGGAACATCCTCCGTAGACTCCGGGGAGATCTCGTAGGTACCGTTGCTGAAGTAATCGTATCTACATGTAATGCAACATCACATTCAAGTGTGCACACAAAACTATTTTACTTCACAACAAAGTTGCAATTCAACACTCATTTAACATATTATTTATATGACAACCAAAAAGATCTAAACTAAACTTAGATACAGCTTTAGGTGGATAGCTAATTAGAATCGGCTACTCGTTAAAGATTACAACAAAGCTGATTGTGCTATCATATTGATCTAGGGTTGTGTATTTTGGTCGGTGTAGCTGATTGAGAGGTGCGTCGGTTTTCTAATTGATCGATGAAAGCTTCGATCATTCTAACAGAGGGGTGATTCCTAAAGCAGCCGTGTCCTAACTAATCTATGTGGGTATCGGCATACCTAGCCGATCACGTGCATATTGGCATAGCCGATCTATGCTTTAACAAAACTTGTTGATTGGGTGAACATTGGCTGAGCCGATTTGTGTACGTGTTCTAGTCGATCTGTGAATCGGCATGCTAGTCGATTAGTGCGAGTAACTAGTCGATGGTATATTGGTAGACTAGTCAAAATATGCATCCGTATGGTCTGTATCTTGGCGTACTCCACCGACTGGTGGGTCAGCTGTGTAGCCGGCCTTCAGCCTTAATGTTTTCCTACATCTATTGGGGCATATCAGCCGTGTAGCTGATTGTTCTACTTTGCACTGGCTGTGCCTAAATGAGATGTGCTTAAGTGTTATCCTAGGTAACTAGGTGTGGTTGCATCGGCTTGATTACGTCAGTACAACAATTGAGTGACGTACGGCCGATGGGGTTATTTCCGTTAGACATGTTACAAGAACTAGGCGGAACAGAACACTACACTTGGTCTAGGCTGATGGAACCACAAGTGCGGAACTAGACTGAAGAGGATGTGGTTGATAGGTTTGTGCCGATAGATGTGCAGCTAAAGAAGGCATGAGCACTCGTGTGAAAGGGATTACTAAATATCACACACATCTATCACATCAATATGGCATACAAGTTGTAATGCATACTTTTTAGGTACATTGGCTTAACACCACTAAATTATAAGCTAATACTATCCGACTTATCAACAATGCAAAATAAACCACATTCTATTTACCAATTATATCATTCATTCTTTTACTGGGCAATCATTTATCGAGTATTAAGTAAACTTCCTAGTTACATTAGGTAACATGGTCGTCTACATTAAGTAGCATGGTCGTCTACGTCAAACATTTAAATTAACTACATTAAGTAGCATGTTTGGTTATCTTACTTAGTCACACTAATTACATTCGATAACTTTATTTATTTGACTAGCTAATTATCTTTAATAACTCTAGGTTATCCTTAATTATGGACCTACTTTGATTAATTAGGATTATAGTATTATTATATCAAATTTTAGTTGTCCTACACTTGATCATGAGTTGAGAATTTGTGAACATATTACACTACTCAGGAATAACACTTTAAAATGTTCTCATAATTTTTCATGAACTAAAGCTATTGTTCATGAATTTTCTTTAAAATTAAGCATAACTTCATAATTTAGTGTATAGCCTAATATTAAGTCTAATATTTTTACTATGGGTTACGCATGCGAAAGAAAGTTAGGATATAAATTTCAGATATAATTATTAATAGAAATATCCTTAATAAAATCTAAACCTTGCATCACATACAACCTAAGTTTCAAAAATCAGCCACAACACATGCACATAACACGAGATACAATTAAAACACTCAATTCCTAGTATTTAACTTACATCAAAAACTACACACATACAGCTTAAACTTTCTATATAAAAGTAGTCGAAGATAACTTAAGGATTCAAACAAAACTAGTTTGGTATTTTTATAATTTTCCTACAATTTCCTACGAATTTTACAAGTTAGCTGCTTTGCACACATGAAATAATAAAAGAGTTTCGCAGAGAGGCCCTCGGTTTCTCACCGGCGGTGATGGCGAGTTCCATTTGCTGCAGCTCGTTGCAGTTGTGGCGAGGGATACGACGGGGTCAAACCCTGGAAGAAACCCTAGACCCCATGCTGTTTGTGGACCAGCTGCTGTCAAATCCGCGCCGCTGTTTCCGCCTCGACCACCTCGTGCTGCTGCTCCTCTTCCTCCTCATCTGCTGGACCGGCGTCGCCTCGGCCTTGTCGCGTCGCAGGTCCCTCCGCGATCGTCCTCGCCAAGCTACCACCATGCGTGGCCTCGTTGCCCTCCGTGCGGGTCTACCTCGAGCCGCCACGCTTTAGCTCCATCTGCGCATCTCCGCGCTACCAGCGCCGCGCGCTGCTACGCCTCCACGCGCTTGCGCCACTCACTCCAGCGCCTACCGCACGCGCCACGCTCGCGCGCCCACGCTCCTACTCCGGCCACCCAGCGTTCGCATGCTCCTGCTCCAGCCGTCACACTGCCTCCACTGCGCTGCGCCTAGCTCCCGCGCTTGCTCGCTGCTGCCGTCTGAGCCAGCGCCCCATGGGCTTGCACGTCCGCGCCACGAGCCACTCGCGCGCCTGCCTGCTCGGCCTCTACTCCACCTGCGCGCACTCGTTCGCGCCACTGCTGCACCCTCGCCGGTTCCCTGTGTCCGTGCTCCAGTCGAGCCGCCCTGCATCGCTGGTTCCCCCCCCCCCCCCCGCCTAGCTCGCTCCTGTGCGCCTCCACACTTGCTTGCGTGCCAGAGCCTGCTCCCAAGCCGCGCGTCAACGCCTGCACAAGCCTCCCACGCCACCGCCTGGCACAGTGCCCGCGCGCCACCTCCACGCCGCGCACGCCTGCTGCCCGCACGCGCTCTGCACATTCCTGCTCCGCTCATCGCCGTGCGTCAGCTCGGGCCGCCGCGTCCCACTGCCGCGTGCCCGCGCTAATGCCTGAGAGCCGCAGCCCCGAGCCGCACGCCGTTGCTGCCCGCCTCCCGCGACGCCCGCGCGCGCGCTCCCGCTGTCGACGCGACGCGCTCGCCCGCCTGGGCCCGCCAGCCCGCGCTGGGCCGCCGCCTGCGCATTCCCCGCTCCTGTGCGCCGCGCCGAGCCGGGCCGCCGCCGTGCCTGTGCTGGCTCGCTCCCACGCGGGCCTATCCGCGCCATGTGCCGCTCCATCCTGGCCCCCCCCCATGCGCCAGCCACGCGCCACGCCCTGCCTCAGCGCCTGACCGAGCAGCGGCTCCCTCCACCAGCGCTGCTCGCGCGCGCATACGCCGCCTGCCGCCGCGCCCGTGAGCCGCGCTCCGCCTGTGCGTGCCTCCTGCGCCGCGCCTACTCTGGCACCGCCTGGAGCCCGAGCCTCCTGCTGAGGAAAAGAAACAGGAAGGGAGGAAGGAAAAGAAGATTTGGATTGAGCTGCCGCCCGTGGAGATAAGAATGGAGCCTGACCGGTGGGGAAAAGAAATGCCAGAAGAGGATAAGGGGAAGAGAGATAGCAGAGAAGAAAGACAACTGGGATTCTCCAAGGGCGTATACGCAAAATCAGAGAACTGCAGGGGCTTATTTGTAAAACAAAATTTACCGTTGATTTAAAATCCAAATGAAGAAATGCCCAAAACGAAAGTTGGAGAGTTTTTCAAACTCTACAACATTGCTTTAGGGCTCAAGTTCAAAAACTCAAAATTTATATTTTTACGCGTAAAGTTTTGAGCAAAAGTTGGATTTGAATTACTTTTGTCCTAAAGAGCGTAACTTTATAAAATTCAGGATCTAAGTGCAAGTATTTATGACACGTCATAATGACAGGATAGACTCGTCATAATGATTGGATAGACATGTTATGATGACTTGCACTTTTACACTTTAGTCCTGAGTAAATTTGAAAGTTACTTTTGTAACTCAAACACTTGCATAAAAGGACTTGTACTTTTATAAAATTGCATAAATACCCTTATTTTCACCATTTTACCCAAAATTTTTACATACTTCAACATACACATTTCCAATGAAACTTTTGGATAAATAAATATATATTTTTAAAAGGGATAAAATAAGGAAAACATGTTTACAAAACCACCTTTCACTTGTTTTGAAATTACTCTTATCCCAATACATTTTGCAAAAACAACCTTAGGTTTTTCTGTAATTACAAAAATTACCCTTTCTATTTGCACTTTTAAGTTTTCAAAAGTTTCACATAACACACACGAGCTTTACACTTAACAAACACATATTTCACATTAACAAAATATATGCCTAACATCACAAGTACACGAACTGTCACAGCTCGGTTGCTCGGACTTTTGCCTTGAGGTCTTCCAACTCCCTTTCCAAAGATTGAAGTCTTTGGGAATATGTAGAAGTGTCAGCTTTAACATCTAGAGCTGCCTTCTTCTTGTTGAGCAGTCGGCACCTCTCAGCAATATGGGCTTTTAAAGGGGCTTGTGAGCAACGGGCTTCAATCCTTCGCCGTGCTTTTTCTACCTTCGCCCGAAAGAAGGGAAGATGTCCGGTTGGCCAGAGATTGCATTGAAGGATTTCCTGGAGTTGGGGCTTGATCTCCTCAAGAATTTGCCTCACTTTGTCGGAGTCTTGGACCAAAGTATCAATTGGAGCTGAGAGCATGTCCTTTATGCGGAGAAGTTGGCTGGTGACACCAGTCGGCTGTGCAGATGATCAGCTGCTTCGAGTATGGCCGAGCCAACAGATGCAGGGTCAAACAAGAGCGGCTCCGAGAGGTTCAAGCCCTGAAGGAAGGTAGAAAATTAGTATGGTACAGGGAAAGGAAGATGCAAATGGCTCAGAAATATAACACACCTTTTCTTGAGAAGGATTGATAGCCAATGAGGTGACAATCGGCTCCTGCAGATCCTGAAGGTTGACCAAAGTATCAACTGTCGTTGCAAGATTCTCTGGAGTTTCCAGGATTGGAAATTGGAGGTTGATCAAGGTGTCTACTGTCGTCGCAGGATTCTCTGGAGCTTCTAGGATTGGATTTTCTTGGCGCACTTGCTCTTCCCCGGAGGAAATATCCATGATATCAGCCTGCAAGCAAGGAAAGAGCAATTGAGTCAAAGTGTACCTATTTAGAGGACCAATTCTAAAAGGACAACCCGAACCTGGGTGATGTTGGAAGCTTCTTGATCGGTAGAAGATGGTCTGGCCTCCTTCCATATTTTCCTAACAATCATCTTCCTCGCCTTAATCTGGGCTCGGGGGCTAGCAATGTCGGAGACTCATTTTTGCTTGGAGGCCAATTTTGTAGAATCAGACTGGACCCGCATTATGACCGTCAACAGGGGAGGTGCGTCCTTGCCAAAGAGGACTACAGGAGCAACCGGTGAGAACTTGAAAATGGAGCCATCATCGTTCTTGGGCTCTGGACCATCCTCCTGCCGCAAAGAAAATAAGAGGAATTAGAGAAGGGGTCAAGCAGAATCATGAAGAAGTACTAAATTGATGGTGATACCTCTTCTTCAGGGGCTTCATAATTAGCGTCAATCTGCTGCAACATTGGCCCCAAGGCTTTCCGAAAGACGTGAGTCTTCCATATTGACCACCAATTCTCGAAGCCAATGGCCAAAAAGGTAAAAGATAAGTTGACGGGGATTGGGATGTGAAGATCAGTGAACAGGCTATAGCATCTTTGGCTGGTGAGAATATCGGGCAGATCGGCTCTACTTATGGTCAGATGGTGGAGGAAGAAGTGGGGAGGAACTTGCCCAAGACCAAATTGCCGGGCTGCTACGACCGGCTGGTAAGATTCATAGCCTGGTTTGATTATTCTGTTGGAGGTGCTCATGCCAACAGGAAGGAAGCAAGGACGGATCATGATGGAGTTCAAATGCCGAGAGCTTTCATCATCGGCAAAGTCATCCAATCTAAAGGCGCTTGGATTTTTAAAGATTTCAGAATTTGTGTAAGGAAGGTAGATTGGATTGGTTTAACCTTGGTAGAATACTCTAAACCAGCTTGAGGCATCTTTGGGGTTCAAGTTGCTACCGGGAAGATTGTACAAAGCTTGGCCAAAGCTGGTACATCTAATGCATCTCCCACTCTGGTCGGGGAAGAAGTTATCAGCCAAAACAGGGAAGTTTGGTATGTGGTTCTGAAATACAAGTGAGCCCATAACTGAATGAACCACCAGGGACCACCAGTTCTAAGTTTCTTTTGGGAAAGCAAGCTTGAAGACATCAGGTGAAGATATCTATAAACTTCCCCAAGAAATAGTTTGCCAAGGCCTACAGTGTTACCTTTGGTCAGTTCATATGCTAGAGAAAGATAGTTTTTGGTTGGAGCAAGGGAAGGACCAAAGAATATGAAGTGTTCCAACCAGAGGTTCAGAAAGGCCATATGTTCTTTCTCAGTTACAGGGCCTTTGGTTTTGATGTGCTGGTTCAGGTAGGCACCCCAATTTGTGCATTCTATTTTGGAGGACAACTTAAAGGGGACCTCAGGCATTCTGTTAGCAGAGGGGCTGGGCGATGCAATGTCCAAACCAGTAATCATCACCACATCCATGAGGGTTGGAGTCATCAGCCCATGGCCAAATAAGAAGCAGTTCAGGGCATCAGACCAAAAATGGCCGATGCTTTTCAGAAGGTTTTCATTCTTCTCGAGGGGGGACAATGACAAAGATAGAGTGTTGGCTATTCCTATGGTTTCCCAGCCCTCGGGAGGATTTGGCTAGGCACGCAGGCTATCGGCCCAGGAATGTAAGTCTATATTTTGGCTTACGAATGGGATTCGATTGGCATCACAAGAAATCAAATCTATTGGATGCTCATAAGAATGAGGCCCAAGACAAAAGAAATTGGGGAAAGAAGGATGCGGCGAAAGGATGTCTGAAACCTGAAGAATCGATAAGAGCCAAATAACAGGAAAGGATCATTTAATGCTTCAAGGGTTCGAATAATTACTTCATTAAATTAGCGAAAGGGCGGGGTTTTACCTTCAGACCAAGGACGCCCGCATCGGCATTCGAGGGTTCCGCCATTTGAAGCTCCAATGGTGATCGAAGGCCAGAGAATGGATCTAGTGTTTGCTTTGCGAGTCTTGAGTTCGTGTTCTGAAGCTTTGATATGGGTTTTGCGATTGGATTTGTGAGCACGGGTTTTGGAGCGCAACTTGAATTCGGGGAACCTATGTAGATCTGTTTCGGGAAAGTTCCACATTTAAGCAGAAGATGGAATTGGCTCAGATCCGGATTGGCACTTTGAGGGAAAGGACCAATGCGTTGCCATCGGCTCCTGGTAAATCGGCTTCTCTACAGTTGTTAATTTAAGTGAAAGATTTCATTCATAAGGAAAATCATTACAAAAGGGGAGCCGATTGCTCCTAAAGCCAATCTATCGGCTTAGTACAATCCTACGATCTACCAGCAGGGGGTGCCTAAGACCTCACGGCGCTTGATCGAACAAGCTGCGCTGGCGTCGCCGTCATCGTCGCTACCGTCATCCCCGCCACTGTCACCGCTGTAGCTGCTGCTTCCTTCGGTCCCTTCATCATCATCATCGTCGTCGTCCTCCGACGACCCGCCATGCAAGAAGCCTCCTGCTGCCGAGTCTTCCTCGGTTGATGGAGCATCAACTTCTTCCTCCGAGGTGGAGAAGTCCCCCTCCCAGGACATGTCATCGTCGTCATCTTCATCCAGTTCCCCGCTAAGGAGGAGCTGGAGATCTTCGCCGTCGGTTAAGGATTCATTATCCTCTGACAAGGCTTAGAAATCCCACTCTTCTGCATCCCAATGCAGAGGAGCATAGGCTTTGTAAGCAGCTGTGGGGTCGAACTCCAGGGTCATCTCTCGGGTTGTCTCAGATTCAATAGAGATGACGGAGGAAGCAGAGGATGAGGAAGCCATTGCGGGAGAAAGAGGGGCGTACTGGTGCGATTGCTAATGGCTGAAGGAAGGAGATGAGTGAAAAAGAAATCTACCGGGGCAAGCTTATAAAGGCAGGAGTGGAATATGAATCGGCACCGTGATGGTTTCCAAGGAGTTAGATGCAGAGTAGTCACATTCTGTGGCAGTGGGAGTGGCACATGTGTACGGATTTTGGAAGTCGAAGAGGTGAGGCGATGGAAAGAAAAAAAATGGTTTTCAAAATTATTATTGCCGAAACTAGGGGGGCATGTCTTTTCACCATATTTTGGCTGGGCCAGAAGGTGAGCCGCGAGCAAGATGGACTCAAAGGATAATTGTAGTGGGCTTGCGAATCGGCTCCTTCGCGGGCGGGTTAAGGCCAGATTGGCCATGTATCTAGTTTAAGTTAGTTTAGAGATAGATAGTCAGGATTTGTGTCGTAGTCGGTTAGGATTGGTTAGGAGAGGCAAGTCTCCAGACTATAAATATATACCCTAGACTACCAATGAAACAACAAGCATTCGCAAACAACTCTCGGCGCATCGCCACCTCTGTTTTAGGGTTTCTCTCAGGTAAGTGCTATGCAGCCCCAATCATGCTTCGTGTGATCGGGGCAGCATCATTCCTACCTATTATCTTTGTGTTCCTCATGCTGAAGCATTGTTGATGGTGAGTAACACTAGTTATCTTAACGTTTATAGGGATGTACCAGCTTTTCATACTGTATCCGTGCATTGTTCATCACCTGTAAATGTTTAACTGTCTTCGTGCCCGATCCCTGGTGTAAAGGTAGCACCTTGCTCTATTTCATTAGTAGATCCAATCTGTTATGGTTAGTCTTTATTCATTGAAGATTTGGTTTAATATCTACATGATTAGACCCTTCAAACGAGTTAAATGATACGGCTTTACGTTTGATGCTTTATATTAATCTAAAGAGGGATTGTTATGGGAATCGGCTTTCTGTTGGTTTTTAGGCCTCTGTTTAGGTTGCTATTCTATTATCTTTCATATTTGTTAGGCTTAACTATGCGTAGGATGTTGCGGTTATGTGGTGAAAGCTTTAACCGTCATAGACTGAATTAGCTTATTGATTACAGAGCAAGTTTATATTAGTATCAGATATATGCACTTCATTTAAATATACAGATCCGATCTGATACTGGGAGACAATCGGCTCTTTACAGCCGATATCGGGGATCACCCGATAAGCCGATCACGACTCGGTCTAACATTTGAACGTGTGTGTGCATGCAAGAAACTAACTGAAACCACGTCTACACCTTCCTGATCAAGTATAGGTCAGGTGGCACGCCTAGCAAACCTAGACACCAGGTAGTGTGCCAGATCCTGGGCCATTGACCGAGGGACTGGGGCCCACCAGCAATCTCGGGAGCCTCCCGGCTCCTCGTGTTGCCTGTCGCTGCTCGCTGGTGGGTTTTGACCGACAATAGTAGCTCATGGGTCTCAAGACCAATTTCTTGGATGCATTATCTATCATATTACGTGAAAGACCCTTTGTAATTCATTTGCCAGATTTTTAGCCTTCTGAATATAATCCAAGGCTATCACTCTGGAGTTCCTTAATTTTCTAACAGATTTTAACCGCCTCTTTACATGCCTTGAAGACTTCATGTTGTCCTTAGAATTGTTTACCTTGACAATCACAGTTTGATTATCACAATTCATTAGGATAGCCGGTATCGGTTTTTTTAAACTACCGGCAAATCCATTAGAAGTTCCTGAAGCCACACAGTCTCAACAGTGGCGATGTCTAACACAGTGAGTTCTGCTTCCATAGTTGACCTTGTTAAGATGATCTGCTTGCAAGACTTCCAGGAAACAGTGCCACCTCCAAGTGTGAACACATATCCACTAGTGGCCTTAATCTCATCTGCATCAGAGATCTAGTTTGAGTCACTATACCCCTCGAGTACTTTTGGGTACCCAGAGTAGTGAATCGTGTAGTCCACAGTACCCTTCAGATAACGCAGTACTCGATCTAGAGCGTACCAGTGATCATCTCCCGGATTTGACACAAACCAGCTTAGTTTGCTTAAAGCAAACGAGATGTCAGGTCTCGTAGCGCTAGCTAGGTACATAAGTGAGCCAATAATTTAGGAGTATCTTAGCTGACCTCTCATTATTTTTTTTTGTTTTTCCGTAATATCTTGCTAGCATCGTAAGATGTTGGAGCTTGCTTGCGGTCACTAAAACCAAAGCAACTCAAGACCTTCTCCACATAGTGGGACTGAACAATAGTCACCCCACCATCACCTTCCTTGACTAGTTTAATATTTAGATTAACATCAGCCTCTCCCAAACCTTTCATCTCAAAATTTTAAGACAAGAACTCTTTGATTTCCTTAATCACATTAAGGCTTGTCCCAAAGATTAGTATGTTATCCACATACAAACACAAGATCACTCCTTCACCCCCACTGTTGCGGTAGTAGACACACTTGTCGGCTTCGTTCACAACAAAGCCTGTTGATGTAAGAGTCCTGTCGAACTTCTCATATTATTGCTTAGGTGCTTGATTCAGGCCATATAAAGACTTAATCAGTTTACACACCATACCTCCTTGACCTTCTATCACAAACCCATCCGGCTAATCCATATAGATCTCCTCTTCCAACTCTCCATTTAAGAAAGTTGTCTTAACGTCCATCTGAAGAACGAGAAGACCATGAGAGACTGCCAGGGAAAGAATTACTCGGATTGTAGTCAATCGGACCATAGGTGAGTACGCGTATCAAAAAGGTCTACTCCTTCCTTTTGAGTATAGCTCTTAGCTACAAGCCTTGCTTTGTACTTTTCAATAGTACCATCAAGCCTAAGCTTTTTCTAGAACACCCACTCACATCCTACAGGTTTGCATCCATAAGGATGCTCGACTACTTCCCAAGTACTATTAGACATAATAGAATCCATCTCACTCCGTATTGCTTCCTTCCATCCTTCCAGTAGTCAGCATCTAGAGAGGAATATGCCTATTCAATGGTTCTAGGAGTATCATCCACAAGGTACACAATGAAATCATCAACAAAGGACTTTGTAGTCCTCTGTATCTTGCTCCTTCTAAGAGCTTCATTGTCATCCTCCTCAGTATTTTCCACATGTATGTTCATTGTGTTCTATCAAAACAGCAAGTTCCTTATTAACAGACAATTCAGAACTAGTCATGCTAACTTCTTCTCTCATAGGGAAGATGTCCTCAAAGAAAGTAGCATCTCTGAACTCCACAATTGTACCAACATGCATGTCAGGTACTCCAGATTTTACTACTAAAAATCTATAACCTACATTGTGAATAGCTTAACCAAGAAAGACACAGTCCATATTTTTAGGTCTGAGCTTACGTTTCTTAGTTATTGGAATATTTGCTTTTGCCAAACAACCCCAGGTACGTAAGTAAGAGAGTGTTAGCCTTTTCTTCTCCCATTTTTCAAATGGTGTTCTCTTTATTCTTCATAAGAACACGATTCTGGACATGACATGCAGTCAAGATAGCCTCACCCCACCATTCCTTGGAAAGTCCCGCTATATCTAACATGGCATTAACCAAATCAGTTAGAGTGCGGTTCTTTCTTTCGGCAACCCTATTTGACTGAGGCAAGTAGGGAGATGTCCTCTCATGAATTATTCCATGTTCCTCATAGAATGAAGTAAAAACATTAGAAAAGTACTCTCCACCATGATCCGACCTTATCCGTTTGATCTTTCTCTTGAGTTGATTTTCCACCTCAGCTTTATAGATTTTAAACACTACTAGAAAACGGTCTATCGGTACCAGCACGTTAGTGCCGGTCAATTACGAGCCGGCACTAACGTGCCTCAACAGTGTCAGGCGGGCACGTTAGTGCCGGCTAGAAATACCAGCCGGCACTAACGCGCCATCCCCCCAACTGTCAAACGGCTGCCACAACGGTCGAAACGCACGTTAGTGCCGGTCGGCATATCTAGCCGGCACTAACTTGGTCAATTACAAATTAGTGCCGGCTGTCGGCTCTAGCCGGCACTAAACGTAGACAGTTAGTGCCGGCTAAAGCCATCAGCCGGCACTAACTTGCCCTGTATATACCGGCCACCACATCCCAGCCCTCCCTCCATTTCATTTGCCACTCTTCTTCTTCCCGAGCCCTCCTTCACTCTCATGGCGTGTTACAGGGGAGGTGCTGCCCATTTTTCCCCAAATTTGTGAGAATTTCACCCATTCAAGTGCACCAAAGGTTAGTAGCTTCTTCCACTCTTCTTTCACGGTGTTTATTCTTTGTTTCATGCTTTCTAGATAAAGAAAATAGTGATTTTAAGGTTGAGGAAAAATGAGCATAATTTTCCGATTCGTTCATTAATTTGAGCAAAATAGAATCGATTTGTTACTTTTAGAGAAGGTTTTCTAGATAGTTTGACCATCACACATTTATAATAATTTTTTTGAATTATTTCACGGGACATGTGTATATGTTAATGTGCAAAATTTTAGGAATTTTAAGGATGAGGGACTTTTAATGTTATGAAAAAGAAACAAAACCATGTATACCATCTCATATCAAGTATGAAGAAATACCTTTTCCTTTAATTCATGAAAACATGACAAATAGACTTGGTGTTGTGGGGTTCATGGCCACAATACGAAACAAATCAGGGCACCCACTAGTTATTACATGCACAAGCCCAACAAACTGAAATCAATCCCGACAAAGCAAATGCACCATAGCAAGATGTACAAAAAGGGGGTCGTGATCTATTGGACAACCCGCACACAATAAATGCACAAGCCATATAATAATCTCTAGAAAAATTTCTGCAAATTATAAATATCCCGATGTATGTATAATTCAAAGCTTTGCAAATAAATCTTGAGTAAAACTACAGAGGAAATTCACTGTAGAACTTTTCGAACTGTACGGCTACTATTGAATGCAAGTTGATAAAGATTTCGTATATTTCCAATCAATATACATGTCCTAGATGTATTTCTTCCTATCCAACAAAAGGAATGATGCCATATCTCATTGGGTTGATATTGCTCCCAAGTCCCAATCAATTCGAACTCGAATCAAAGCAATGGTATGGCATATATTATGAAAAATTGCACAATAACCTTAGATGTCACTGCACTGAATAAATCCAAATGGCTGCAAATAAAACTTTCTCAAAACGATATATATGGATATTATTGTCATAATGCAAGGAGATTTATGTACTTAATACATAAGAATGGGAGGGTGTGAAGTGGGCACATGATTGTATTATAAATTTTTTAAGAATCATCAAAATCCTTCCCAAAACCATATTTAGAGGTTTCGAAAATGACATCCAAAAACGCAAGTCGTCACGAGAAAGCAACAGGGTAGTTGTAAAATAACAGAAACGACCCGGAACAACCGCGACCACGAACAAAAACCACCAACAAACTCGCAAAAACACAAGTCATCAACAAAGCAACAGGGCACTTGTAAAATCACATAAAATGACCCAGAACAACCGCAAATTAGAACTCGCAGTACTCGCCACGATTTAGGGTGTGTTCGTTTTCTGGGGCATAAAGTTTAGAGGGGTGACATGTGTATATGTTACTATGCATAATTTTAGGGATTTTAAGGATGAGGGACAATGAGCATGATTCACTAATTTGTTCATTAATTTGAGCAAGGTAGAATTGATTAGTTGCTTTTCAGAGAATGATTATTATATAGTTTGAACATCACACATTTAGAATGATTTTTTTGAATTATTTCATGGTGACATGTGTATATGTTATTGTGCCAATTTATTTTGCTATTTAGTTTAAATTTACTAGATAGGTGGCCTATGACACATTTACATTTTTTTGAATTACTTCATAGTAACCTGTTTTTAGAGATAATGAGCATGATTTTTTTTAATTTGTACAGATGGACCGGCAATGGATGCACGGAAGCCGGAGCACCTCGGCGTGGATTCAGGGTTTAGATTCTTTTCTCAAGGCAGCAGTGGCAAATAGGTCGCCAAAGGGTTTAATGTGTTGTCCATGCAGTGTTTGCGAAAATAAAAAGGAATTTCGGAAAAGAGAAACTCTATGGAATCACCTGGCCTTGAATGGTTTTATGAGTAACTATAGCCTTTGGACTAAGCACGGCGAAGTTGGAGTTACGATGGAAGATAATGAAGAAGATGACGATGGTGATAACAATCTTCCAGATTGGGCATGGGTTCATGAAACAGGTAGCTTTCAAGATGAACCAATGGACGAGGGTGAAGCAAATGTTGAACAAGAGGAGCCACCTGACGAGCTAGGTCAGGCGTTGCTTGATGCACGGAAAGACAGTGACACTGTGAAGGAGGCATTAAAGTTTGAGAAGATATTGGAGGATCACAAAAGGCCGTTGTTCCCTAATTGCAAACCGGAGCAGAAGAAGTTGGGTACCACGCTAGAGATGCTGAAATGGAAGGCAAGTAATGGTGTCACCGATAAGGGATTTGGTGAGCTATTAAAGATTGTAAAGAACATGCTTCCTGAGGGTAATGAACTGCCGTCAACAACATACGAAGCTAAAAAGATGGTTTGCCCTCTTGGATTGGACGTGCAGAAGATTCACGCATGTCTTAACGACTGCATCCTGTATCGCGGCGAATACGAGAACTTGGAAGCTTGTCCTGTTTGTAGCGCATTGCGGTATAAGATCAGGCGAGATGATCCAGGTGATGTTGATGGGGAGCCGGTAAAGAAGAGAGTTCCCGCAAAGTTGGTGTGGTACTTCCCTATAATACCACGTCTGAAGCGCTTTTTCAAAAACAAGGACAACGCTAAGTTGATACGGTGGCACAAAGAAGACCGTAAGGAGGATCACATGATCAGACACCCAGCAGATGGGTCCCAGTGGAGAAACCTTAACCGAGAGTATCCTCAATTTGACAACGACCCAAGGAATATAAGATTTGCTCTAAGTGCGGATGGAATGAATCCGTACGGTGAGTTTGGCAGCGCTCATAGTACATGGCCCGTGACCCTATGTATGTTCAACCTTCCTCCTTGGTTATGCCTGAAGCGTAAGTTCATCATGATGCCGGTGCTTATAGAAGGGCCAAAAGAACCTGGCAACGATATTGATGTGTTCCTGCAACCCTTGATGGATGATCTGTTACTGCTCTGGAAAGAAGAAGGTGTACATGTGTGGGATGAGTATAAACAGGAGTCTTTCAACCTCCGAGCTTTGCTTTTTGTATGCATCAATGATTGGCCTGCACTTGCAAAACTTTCGGGACAGTCGAACATGGGATACATGGCCTGCACCCACTGTTATGATGAAACCGATAGCATTTATTTGAAACACTGTAAGAAGTGCGTATACATGGGCCATCGCCGATTCCTTCCTACCGATCACCCCCTAAGAACCGAAGGGAAGCATTTCAAAGGAGAGTCCGAAACTCGTCGTAAGCCTCTGTTCCGTAATGGAAAGCGTGTGTTCTCGATGATCAAGGATGTGAAGGTAGTATTTGGAAAGGGTCCCGGTAGCCAACCTGTTCCGAAGGATGACCAGGGACATGTTCCAATGTGGAAGAAGAAATCTATATTGTGGAACCTACCTTATTGGCAAGTCTTACAGGTTCGCAACGCAATTGATGTGATGCATCTATCAAAGAATCTTTGCGTCAACCTACTAGGCTTTCTGGGAGTGTATGGTAAGTCAAAAGACACATTGGAAGCAAGGCGCGACATGTGGATGCTAGCCGGGCGACAAGGCTTGCAACCCGAGAAGAGAGACAAAGGACGCCACTATTTAAAACCTGCCAGCTATAATCTGAGTAAAGAGGAGAAGGAAATCATGTTCGATTGCTTGAACAGTATCAAGGTCCCGTCTGGGTACTCCTCAAATATACAGGGCATAATAAATGTGAAAGAGAAGAAAATTCAAAACTTGAAGTCCCATGACTGCCACGTTCTGATGACACAATTACTTCCGGTTATACTGAGGGGTGTTCTACCGGAAAATGTGAGATTGGCAGTTGTAAAGCTTTGTGCATTCATGAATGAAATTTCACAGAAAGCAATTAATCCAAATAATCTAATAAAGCTGCAGAAAGACATTGTCGAATGTCTTGTCAGCTTTGAGATGGTCTTCCCACCTTCCTTCTTCAATATTATGACACACCTTCTAGTTCATATTGTGACAGAAATAACTATTCTGGGTCCTGTTTTTCTACACAATATGTTCCCTTTCGAGAGATTCATGGCAGTATTGAAGAAGTACGTGCGTAAACGTTCTCGCCCAGAAGGATGCATTGCTAAGGGCTATGGAACCGAGGAGGTCATTGAGTTTTGCGTTGACTATCTTCCCGATCTCAATTCGATTGGGCTCCCCGTGTCACACCATGAGGGGCGATTAAAGGGAAAAGGCACACTAGGAAAGAAATGTAATGTGCACATCCCTTGTAGTGAATTCAGCCAAGCAAACTTCACGGTTCTTCAGAATTCATCCAAGGTGGCTCCATATATTGATGAGCACATGAATATTATACAGTCTGAAAATCCACAAAAGAATCTTTCTTGGATTACACGCCAACATATAAAAACTTTTGACGGCTGGTTTAGACGAAAATTATTGGGCAACAACACAGTTGATCAAGAACTTCAATGGCTGGCTAGGGGACCATCAATCACTGTCCAGCAATACCAAGGGTACGAAATCAATGGGTATACATTTTATACGAGAGCTCAAGACAAAAAAAGCACCAACCAAAACAGTGGTGTCCGTATGTGTATAGTAAACAGTAATGGAGAAAAGAACAACTACTATGGTGTCATAGAGGAGATATGGGAACTTGAATATGGACCCATAGTTGTCCCTTTATTTCGTTGCGAATGGGTGGCTGGAGGAGGCGTAACGAAGGACCGGTATGGGATGACCATAGTTGACTTTAAAAAGATTGGATATAAAGATGAACCATTTGTTCTAGCCAAGGATGTGACACAAGTGTTCTATGTGAAGGACATGTCGAGCAAACCGAAGAAGAAGTCAGATAAGACGTCTGAAGCAGACAAGGCTGGAAATGAGCCGAAACGGCACATAGTTCTTCCAGGAAAAAGAAAAGTTGTTGGAGTTGAGGATATTTCGGACAATTCGGAAGATTATGACCAGATTGATGACCTTCCTCCATTCTCAGTTGACGTTGACCCTAGCATCCTCTTATCCAAAGAGGACACACCTTACTTACGCTGTGATCACGCTCAAGGCACTTTCGTCAAAAGGAAGATTATCAATGTTCCAGTACATAATGATAATGAGTAGTAGTTTTTTTAAATTATGTATTGAATTCTCTCAATCAGTGATGTAATGTAACGCACCGCATCGTACTTATCTCAATTCTTGATACTATTTCTCCAATTATGACATAATATCATCTTCAGATAATATTATATTTTTGCATGGTATAAATATTATTTACATTCACAAATTTTGTATTACTAGAAGCATTGAAACATTAAATTACAAACAAATAATCAAGTAATATGAGAATTGATTACATCATTGTATAGGGTACTATTGAAAAGTTTTTTGAAGAATTTTGCATGGATCAAAATGAAGTGTTTTCGATTTATTATCAATAACAGAAACATATACACATATAAACCCTTTACGCTACACATAATTGATAATGGTTGCATATTCGTTAATTTACTTCAATTACTATTATTATTGTGTACATATAATTACTATAATTATTGTGTAGCTAAAAATAAGATATAAATTTTTGTTATATTATTCTAATTATTGAGCCTATGTTGAATAAATTTATGAATACTGCAAATTTAGTGAAAATGGGAACTGGCGTGGCCAGTTCCCGCGCGCCAATTCCCACGCGGATGACACATTAGTGCCGGCTGGTAACCCTAGCCGGCACTAAGCGCGGACACGTTAGTGCCGGCTGGTAACCCTAGCCGGCACTAACTTGCCCACGTGACGTCAGGTGGGCAAGTTAGTGCCGGCTGGTAATATCAGCCGGCACTAACTTGCTCACGTTAGTGCCGGCTGGTGTTACCAGCCGGCACTAACTTGCCCACCTGACGTCACGTGGGCAAGTTAGTGCCGGCTGGTAATACCAGCCGGCACTAACCGCGCCATCCCCCCAACAAGTTAGCCCCTTCGCCCAGTTTTCAGATCGACGTCGCCCCAACTTACCCGCCGCCCCCGCGTCCTCGCGCCCCTGCTGCCGCCGCCCGAAGCTCCGGCCGCCGCGCACGTCGTCGTCCTCGCGCGCGGCCCCTTCCCCGCAGCCTGGCCGCCCGTCTGCCTCTGCCGCCGGGTCCTCGCGCCACTGCTCCGCGTCCTCGCGCCCCGTTGCTGCCGCCGCCCGAAGCTCCGGCCGCGGCGCACCTCGTCGTCGTCCTCGCGCGCGGCCCGTCCTGCGCAGCCCGGCCGCCCGGCTGCCCGTGCCGCCTCGAGGTCCTCGCGCCACTGCCCCGTCTCCTCGCGCCATTGCTGCGGCGCCCGAAGCTCCGGCCCCCACCGTCGACCCCTCCCTCCGGACCTCCTCCTCGCCCTCTTCGGTAATTATGTATGCTTTCTATATATTCAGATGTCTAATGCAGGATCAAGATTAAGGTCGGTAAACTTCTACCCATAGTTTTGTGGTAGTTATACCCTCGAATATGCATTGCTCATACCACTCGCATTATTTTCACCTCCATATCTATAGCAGTCCTCCGAAAATTTTGTTCCTGTGACCAAAAGAAGGAACAGATGCAACTGTTTCACAAACCATTTCACTAGATCTGCATTTAGAGGATTTGCATATGAGCTCCAAAGCAGAATTGGAGCAACTAAGCTGAAAAAAAAACTTTATAAATATCCTGGCAATAACTATGAAAAGAATTAATTCTTCTCAACCTCAGGTTAGCAAGGCATAGCAAGAACTCCCTCAATTCCTTTTTATAAGACATATTAGGTTATGAGGAAGTCTTCCGAGTATACTTTGACCATTAACTTATCTCATGATATATTATCAATTGGTATGAAACAAATCCTATTCAAAGATATTTGAAATACGAATCTAACAATACATCTTTTGTATACTAAACATGTGTAAGATTTGTTCAAAATTTGTAATTTTGAATCCTAATACACCCTGTATTTTGAAATGGAGGGAGCATCATCCATGATAACTACAGGCAGAAGTTGTTATTCTAGCTCATAGCAACATACTAAACTAAATTCTGGAAGGTGGACATCCAATTTCAAAATTCAAACCCTAACTAATGGCTCTACCATGTGGGAAAATGTAAATAAGACAAAAAAACAATATCGTTTTTCATATTCTGTGAGGGAATCTTATCTTGACAGAATAAACCAAGGATAAGTGACATGAACCACATAGGCACCTACCCACTTCAATATGCTTGTTTCCAATAGATACCAAACCTTCAGCTGCTCTAACAATGTCCTTCTGGAAATCCTGTTAATGTGTATACATCAGGTAAATTTAGCAACTACCATCATGAAACTCACTAAAGCATATATTGCAATCATATAGTTTTCACTTCCATATTCAATGACTTCGAAAAAGTATTGTCTAATGTATTGAATATACAAAGATTATGTGTGATGTAGTACAGATGGTTAAGTTCATTAAGCTTAGCATTCTATAGTGAGCAATGCTATGTTTATTGCCTTCTTGTAATTAACAAAGAAAAAAAGGCTTGGAAAAAGAGACTGCAAAAATGTGGAAAAAAGCTGTAAGTAGTCAATTCCATATGTAGTAGCATGACAGCTTTTCTATTGATACCATTATGGTAGTATAAGTTCGAAAAGTTGTGTTGTTAGAACACATGATTGTTCAAGTACAAGAGAAAACTATAGTGCAGGCAATTTACAATATAAAAAGTGACTACTAGGAATGCGATCAATACACGGCAATGATTGTAAGAAACAAAACCATTCATCATCCCATGAAGCTAGGCATGCCATTCCTGTCTATTTGTGTGAATATGAGGTCAATCAGACTACCACAATGCAGGAGCCAAAGGTTTTGCATACACATTACAAAATCGGCACATATTTCTGATTCCTAATGCACACATGGTGCCTCAATTCCAAACATAATGAGATACTAAATCTTAATTTAAAGAAGGGGCATGTTTCACATAACTACTCACAGAAGTCAAATCAGCGTGGTATGGTACGCTTCAACTAACATAACAAAATAATCATCCAATTCGTCCTTACCACGCTTCCATCAGGTAAGGACTTCGCAATCCATACAGAGCCATGATTATTACTTCTTCAACTATGGGTCGGTAAACTTCTACCGCGTTCACAATAAACTTCTACACTGATTTAAGATATAATTATATATTGTTATCAGCTAATTGCATATATCGATTTTTACCAATATTATTCATTAATTTGATCTCATCATGTGAGTTTTTCTAATTTGTATCTAGGCATCACCTAACTGCACATTATTCATTAATTTGATCTCAATGTGTTTATAACAATTTCAGATTACTTGTGGTGGTGAACTTGCTGTCCTCCATGCCCTCCGAAGAATCTGCTGAAGAAGGTTTACATCTGCATTTGCTTGATCTTCTCAACTTTGATCATTAGTAGATGAGTTATATTCTTCGGTAATTGGAATACTGATAAAAGTCGAACAAACTCGAAGGTCGATGGAGGAGGTATATGAGTTATATTCTTCGGTAATTGGTGATCTAAAAGTTGTATGACATATTGTGTGTGGTCAATGCTTGATGTACGTGTAATGCTCAATGTTAATCCATGTTAGAACACCATTTCTATAATTCAAATGTCAATATGGGTACGTGGGGTTTAATGTGTTGGTTTCAGTTGATATCATCAAGCATCACGCTGCTGGAAGATCTGTTGATTTTTTATTTTTTTTTTGCTTTTTTCATTTCAATATGATTACATCGGCTATTCTTTCAATATGATTACATCACTCTGTGTATTACTGTAATTTGTTTTCATCGCCCGTAGCAATGCACGGGTACGAACCTCGAAATGTTAAGACTGAAACCTTGCAAATATATACATTTTAAACCTTGCAAATACATACATTTTATTAGTACTAGAAAATACTTAATGTTTTTTATTGTTTCGGGTAGTGGAAATGGATCCTACGGACAACCAAGACGAGTTAATGCACAAGCTCATTTGTGGTAGTACTGGGCAAATAGCTCCAGAGTTTCATGAGGACGAGAACGATGGCAGCCAATTTTTAAACTTGCATTATCCTGGCGACCAGGAGCAAGATATTAGTGGGGAGGAAGAAGAAAATGTCGAGGAAGCCGAGGTATGAAATTTAGTGATTCTTCCAGGCATCAGGATAAACGTTTTGTCAGTACCTACCGTGACGTACACTAGTTGCTAGCAACCCGCTTGATAAATTTGCGATTCTTTCAGGCATCAGGATCGACGAGGCCTAAACGGAAACGTGGCTCCAAGAGGAAGATGGTAGGATGTACGACCATCACGGAGATCAACGAAGCAACCGGCGAGCCACTAGCCCCTGGTCAAATTAAGACGACCTTTGTAAATCAATTGGGATATCTTGTTAGGGAGAACGTCCCCATAAAGTACAAGCTTTGGAAGAGAAATAAAGTCTCTGATCGACCTGAAGATATCGTGCCAGATTCAGAGAAAGATTTGTTATGGAAAGAGGTGTCGTTGCACTTCAACTTTCCCCCAGGCAAAGCTGACAAAGTAAAGGGATGGGCATTTAAGAAGATGGCAATTCAGTTCGCCTCGTTCAAGAAAAAATTGGTGGCAAACTTTGTGAACAAGGGCCTCACACCAGATTTTGATAAAGTCTGGAAGAAGCAACGAGAGTGGTGGAATGAATTCGTGAATTACAAGCGCAGTGCTGACAGCATGGCAGCCTCGATTCAAGGCAAAATGAATGCTAGCAAAAAGACAAACTTCCATAGACTTGGGCCTGGAGGTTATAAGGTTGCTGTTCCGAAATGGGAAAAGATGGAAAATAATTTAATTGCAAAAGGAATCGTACCGCAGACCTTGAGTTGGCCCAAACGAGCAAGGTATTACTTCTATGCTCATGGAGGCACACTGGACCCCGACACTGGAATGTTTGTGACTAGCGACGTACTAAGAGAGGCTGCCCAAAGACTTGACGAGGCAATGAGGCGTACGGAAGAAGGAACCTTCCAGCCCAACAGAGAGAATGACGAGCTGACTTACGCTCTTGGGAATGCGGAACACACTGGACGGACCCGAGGCATGGGCGTAGTTCCGTGGAAATATGGCTTTTCTGGAGATCTCGAAACCTACCGAAGCCGATGCAGAAGCAAGGCAGTAGTGGCAGAGAAGATCTGTAGCCTAGAAAACCGGATAATGTCACTTGAGGCAGCAGTTGGGCAACGCTCGGATCAACCAGCTGCCAATGTGGAGTTCAGCACCCCTTCCCAGCGTCGTAGCAGTGTTGCTTCCACAGAGCACCCTGCTTTGGGTGCCGACAGGACGAGGGACCCCATCGACGACATTACCGTTAGGACCCAGTGTGAGCTTCTGGTTCTTTATGGGAAAAAGCTCAAAGTTTGTGCTGAGGGTTATGCGGAAGTCCAAGAAGAAGGCAGTACAATACATTGCCAGCCAATTCCTGAAGGATTCGCCAGAGTCTTTGTTGACCGAATTACTGAAGAACGCTGGGAAGACTTGGACCTCCCGATCCCTATAAGTCCTGAAGAAACAGAACTACAACATGCCGTACACACATGGATTGCGTGGCCAAAGCGCGACATAAGATTGGTGCAAGCAGCCACAGATTCCGCTCGGTGCTCAAGGCAAAGATCACCAACGCCACCTGATGACAGGAATCCTAGTGTTGGCCCACCTTCTCCACCGCCTGCACGGGACCCCAGCATGGATCCGCCATCACCAGCCGCACAAAGCGAGCCAATTTCGGCATCATCACCAGCCGCACAACAGAATCAGAGTCAGCGACAGAAGGCATACACGGTACCTTCGGTCCAGCCATCTCATAAGCAGCAAAGAAAGAAGAAAGCGAAGGCTCCAGAAGAGAAAGAGGCAGAAGAATCGTTTCAAACCTTCTTGCTGAAGCGCAAGCTACTGAGGGAGGCTGCGAACAAGAAGCCAGAAATAGATCCGGCTGCGAAGGCACACTTCGTTAAACACTTCATTAAAGATCCCACCAAGGAGAAAGAAAGGGAGTCGGATTATGATCGGCAGATCAGAAAGTGCTATAACAATCCCAAGAATCGACGGATCAATGCAAAGACTGTTCCCCAGCTCGGAGAGCAGTCCAAACAATCGATCGCTTCGTTGATAGTGCCGCGTGAAGAATGTCCTGATGAATCAAGAGATCCGTTGACCATGGCTGGGATGATATTGCAAACTGATCTAACAAGGGCTCAATTGCTTGGGGAGGCCCTACAGGATGCCCGCGGCAGGAAAAAGTTTGTACTTGGTGAACCTTTGATATGGCCAGAGTTATTACCATTCCTACCAACGAGAATGGCCGAGTTACACAAATGGTATGCCGTGCAATCTAAAGCTAATCAATTAGAGATGTTCCCAGCCCGGATTAAAGATGAGCATTTCTGGCGGGGGGCAGGTGAAGTATATATCGAGTTTGAAGCACTTTACGATTTATACCATCAAGATGCCCTTGACAAGTCCCTCCTGAGTGTATGGTGCATGTGAGTATTGTCTCTCGTTTCATTATTTTTAGCCTTGTGTGTTGACTGATCCCCATTTTTCTTGTGTCCCGTAGGTCAAAAATTCAAATTTGCCGAAAAAAGAACTTCCATAACGTCGGGTTCTTCGACCCCGATATTATACACGAGAAAACGGTAGAGCAAAACCCTGAAGAAATAGTCAATATTATATACAGGGGGTTGCGTAAGAATAGCATGTGTCCCTTCATTCTCTTGCCA
Source organism: Panicum hallii (assembly GCF_002211085.1). Taxonomy (NCBI): domain Eukaryota; kingdom Viridiplantae; phylum Streptophyta; class Magnoliopsida; order Poales; family Poaceae; genus Panicum; species Panicum hallii. The sequence goes on along the minus strand of NC_038050.1, from coordinate 22,544,106 downwards.
TACAACCATCAGTGAGTCATTCTTTGTTAGCCTCTTATTTTCAATCCCTTCGTATTAATAATACTATTTAATAACTATTTTAATCAACATTAATTGGTTATGCGTATGTATATGCACAGCTTTCATTGGATATTGCTTTGTATTCGGATTGAGGAGCACAAGGTCTTGGTGTACGACTCGTTAAGGCAAGATAAATCAAAGTACCAAGATCTCATCGAGGTGGTAAATAATGCATGGCATCGCTACCTCCGCAAACACATAGGCTTGCCCATAGGTGAAATCGAGCCTCTTTGTTGGGTGACTGATTTTCCGGTATGAATATACTCTCGCTACTAATGTCATTCGTAATAAACATCAGAAAAATTCTATATCTTAACCCACATTTGTCCATAGTGTTGGAGACAGGGACAAGGAAACAACTTATGTGGATACTACGTATGCGAGTGGATCAACACTTTTGCAAGTGAAAAAGGGCAAATGACAGTGGAGGCATTCAATGTACGTGAGCACAATCACATCTGCTCATCATTTTAATTTATTATCTTTTATTCTCATGTTTTTTCGAAAAATGTGACAGCATTGGCGGATGAAAGAAGAACTCATTGAAATGGCTCGGATCAGGGCAATTCAAGAAGCAATATGCGGATTCCTGCTCGATGAAGTCATAAATCCTAAGGGCGAATTTTATGGCGATGTCCGTACAAGCGTCGCCGAAAAAGATCCGACGACGGGGAATTTGATAAATTACTATAGTTGATGTTCTTACTAATTTGTAATATCTCAAGTACTTTTAAACTCCTAAGTGTTCCATACATGATGAATATATATATATAATATTAGTGTAATATGCTGTCCTAATATTACTGTGCAATGCAAAAAGTACGATTATGTAGTCGCATACGGTACAAATACGCATAGCCATACGTATAATGGAACGAAAAACGAAAAACAAAAGGTAAGAACATCAACCCTAAACCCTAAACCCTATACGTATAAAAACGAAAAACAAAAGGTAAATAAAAAAAAGATTTAGTGCCGGCCAGTTATACCAGCCGGCACTAACCTTGCTGCCAGGAGCCGGGTAGGGTCGGGCAAGTTAGTGCCGGCTGGAGTAACAGACCGGCACTAACACGCGCCAGTTAGTGCCGGTCAATAAAGCCGGCACTAACGGCTGTCACGTTAGTGCCGGCCATTTAGTGCCGGTCACAAGGACCGGCACTAAGTCTCCCTGTGACCGGCACTGATGTGCCTTTCTCCGGCAGTGAAAGTAGTGCAAGGCTTCATCTTTAGACTTCAGCAAATAAATATAGCAAAAACTAGTTGAATCATCTATCATAGTCATGAAATATTTCTTGCCACCTTTTATCAACACTTCATTCATTTCACACAGATTAGAATGAATTAATACTAAAGGTGCCAAGTCCCTCGCCTCTGCAGCCAAATGAGGCTTGCGTGGTAACACATACATGGCACTCAGAATTTTTGACTAATGTGAATTTCAGAATTAAACTCAAATTTGCTAGCCTTGCCATACAGCCAAAATTAACATGACAAAGTCGTGAATGCCAAACAGAGGACTCATCAATTGTATTCGACACAGGGTTCACAAATTTATTACATTCATCGGATAAAGAAAGCCGAAACAAGCCTTCGCAGTCAGAGCCTTTTCCAACAAAATACCCATACTTAGAAAGTACACATTTATTGGACTCAAAAACTAATTTAAAACCATCTCTACATAGTAGAGAGCCGCTGACTAGATTTTTCTTGATGGTGGGGACTTGTTGCACGTTCCTCATCCGCAAGGTCTTTCCCGAAGTAAGCTTCGGATTGACCGTACTAGCACCAAGGACATGCACATACGATCCTTTCCCTATCAGCAAGGAGCAAGTCCCCCCGACCTAATAAGAAGAAAACAAGGAAACATCAGCATATACATGACTAATAGCCTCGTATCAGTCCACCATCCAGAGGATTGACATACTGGAAGAACTGTAGGTAATAGATTACCATACCCCGATATTCCTTAAGCCTCGCTAATAACCATATTGGCAGATTTCTTGCCACCCTTGCGATTCGGACACTTAGCAGGAAAGTGATCCGAACTCTTGCACACATAGCAGGCTCCCTTCTTCTTCTTCTTAAAAGTGGTTGTTTGATTAGTCTTTGTTGGAATATGTCGTGGCTTGTTCTTCTTCTTGTGGAATGCATTGAAGTTCTTCTTCTGCACCAAGTTGCACTAGAAGTCCCAGCACTGCCTTGTTCACGTATTGCTCTAGCCTTCTCTTCAACATCAAGAGTCTCAATGAGTCCATCGATGGTGAACTCCTGTCTCTTGTGTTTCGGTGAAGTAGCAAAATTCCTCTAAGAAAATGGCAACTTAGAAATAATGCCTCCGGCCACAAACTTGTCGGGTAACACACATGGAGACTCTGCTACAATTCTTGAGATCTTTTGCCAGCTTATGTATCTCATGGGTTTGTTCTACCATAGAACGGTCTTCAACCATCCTGTAGTCAAGGAACTATTCCATGACATACAACTCGCTGCCGGCATCAGAAACTCTATATTGAGCCTCAAGAGCATCCCACATTTCCTTGCCATTCGCGAGCCGGATATATGTATCCATAAGGTTTTCAGCGAGAACACTTATGATGCAGCCTCGAAAAATGCTATTGGAACGTACCCCATTCCTCTAGAGTGACCTGTTCGGGCTTCCCCTTTTTTGCATGCATCAGGTTCATCGCCGTCAACCATAATATAAGCCGCTCACGCCAATATTTGTAGTTGGAACCATCAAATACATTCGGTCTGATTGTTGCAGCAAAGTTAGCTACCGAAAGCCTATCAACGAAATAAGGTTTTTGGATTGTTAGAAAATAGTAGGCATCTTACGGTATATTTTAATTTCGAGAATTAACATTTTAATCCTGACAAATTCCAATGATCTTGTGACCAAAAGTTTGTTAATTGCTTCGATTGGGAGAAAGAGTGGTGCATGGATTGGAATTGGCGGGAGGACTATGGCTACTTGATTTGGTGCATATGTTGGCTAAAAGTGGCTGGAGGACTATGGATACTTGATTTGGCTGCTAGGATATGTTTGCTAGCATGGCGCCACATGGCACGCCACATCTATGTCTGAAGTTTGCCTGCCGTTTTTGGAATTTTGGATGCCCTTTAGTCAATTTGGTGACTCAAAAATGCATTTTAGAAGTTTAGTGACCTGGTTGATACGACGGGATAATTTTAGGTACTAATGATGCATTTTACTCACAAAATTACTACATCTTTACACATTACTAAGTACAAAACTGCTTAATAGAGTTGTTCTGGAACTATTTGTACAGATGATTTCTACACCGAGCATAGCTTAGCGTTGTAAGAGCTGACAATCCAGCATGCAAGTGAGACACAAATGGAAGGATTCCATTTGTACGGTCAATTCACAAATAGAAACAACGCTACAAATGGATCTGTAATATTGATTATTATAACAAAGCTGACATTCCTACATACAAGTGAGCCATAGATGGTATGATTCCATTTGCACGGTCAATTCACAAATTGAACTGATGCTACACATGGATCTATAATATTGATTATTATAAAAAAATCAGTGGTAGAAATGCATCCATAATCTCAACCCATTATTGCGACCCGACTGTACACATTCTATAACCCCTGATTGCGATTTGCATAGACATCTTTATAACACAAATACACATCCCAAACAGCAATTCATCACAAATTTCAAAGCAATATTTCATTATAGATAATATAGATCATCAAAGAAATTATTACATGTATCCTGACATCATTCATAGTTCATGATCACAAATATATACAAAAGTTCCAAGTTCTAGACATGTGCTAAAGTTCAAATTCCTCAAGTTCAAATCATATCAGGAGTATCATTTGACAAACCTAATAGTCATCAAATCTTCTCGACGCTACTGATTAGTGTATGAGATGAATGCTCATTAGTCCGCTGCCTTCTGATAGAGCACTAGATCATCCGGTACTACAGGGATTACGGCTTCTGCTCAAACTATTGATCCGCTGCAACCACTACTAAAAAGGGTTTTAGGGGCGGGTAAAAATATTTTTCTAGGCGAGGGTGCGGTACTCGCTCCTGCTTCTCGCAACTCAAAATAGCTATTTGTAGGGGCGGGTAACGCGCCCGCCCATGAAAACCAATTTCCAGGGGCGGGTGAGCCCATGACCCGCCCTTGAAAATATTATTTACAGGGGCGGGTTAGGGCATGACCCGCCCCTAAAAATTTATTTCTAGGGGCGGGTTAGTGCATGACCCACCCCTGAAAACATCCAGCCCGCCAAAAAGTTCACCAATTTGAATTTGAATTTTCCGAATCTATTTCCTGCTATCTTTTAAAATTTAGATTCTCATCAATTTTGACCTATCAAGCTAGTGTGCAATCGAATAAGTGATCGACATGGTATATGTTTCATAAATATAAATAATTACGCATACAAAATTAAATCATATAGAAATAAAACATATACATATATATCATTACACTGCATCATTAGAGTACATCATTAAAGAGCATATTGAATACTTGTTTTTCTCATATTCCCCACGAACACTACTGGAGTTGGCACGGTGCTGCTGAGCCTCCCACTCATGAAGACCAACATATTTTTTTTCAATTGCTAATTCATATTCAGGGTGAACAAAATCCCCCTTGGATTGATCACTTCATGCATAATGAAACAACACAAATCGGTGACTACATCTAAGAGTTGTTTCTCATGGAGTTGCTGATTGTGGATTGGAGGCCTATCCTGCAATTAATAAATCCATGGAAAAATTAAGCCAAGTGTTAGATGAAGACAAAAACAATATGCACATATGCATGTATCACTAACAAAGAGTAGCCCCTCACACGTTCGGGATCAGTTGTGTATCTCGCCAGCACCCTCATGTGCTCGCACATATAATACCCATAGTACACGGATACTGCGGGTTGCTTGTGGGATGGTAAGTGTGTGCGTATAGTCATTTGCTTTTTGTCCTCTCGGGTGGATGAGGTCCTCCTTTGGAAACTTAGTGCTGGTAAGCCCTGTTTTAAAAAGAATGAAATGAGAAGTTAGTTTATATATGTAGTATTTTGTGGAAGAATTAGAGTGATGTACATGTAGAAGATAAGAAATTCGCTAACATATTTATGATTGATATGAATTCTTTGTATTTTGTCATTTCCCAATCAGCAGAGTTCAATACAAGGACTTTTCCAAGCTTTGGCTGTAGTAGAAAAGCAATCTAGTGACCTCTGCAAAAATATTATATATGATTTTTATAAATGGATTGGAGCAAGTGCATAATATAAAAAATGATTGAAATTACATTTACTGGATGTAGTATGGCACCCATATGCAATTTCTATCTTTCCATCATGTCATCTGAAGCGATATGTAGGCTGCAACCCTCTTCACAATCTCTTTGTGACATTCTCTTTGTTTTACTTGTTTCTCCTTGCGCGTTTGACACATCTTTAGCTCATCATGGTCGTCCTTCCACCACACTACCCCGAGGTGCCTAGCCTCGCAAATAGCTTGAGGGTGAAGAAACCCGACCTTATGTTTTAGAACAAAGGCATCTTTTTCTTTCATCTTGTAGAATATAATGTATCACAATTAATTAGATATGCATATATAGTATTGTAGGCCATAGCATAGAAGGTATTAGTTTTGATGAAGCACTTACATGCACCAGAGTCTAACCTTTCCTGTGAACAGTTCTCTTAGGTAGAACATGTTTTGGAGGTCTTTAAAATCGATCATGATATCAGTGATGCCAATACCTTTAGCTCCAAATATATCCGGTTCGTACCAAGCCCATAGGCCAATGAGCCCAAGTCTACATGCTCTCATGTACCAACTATGTATCCTCTGCATTTCACTTTGAACCCCCCGTGATTGCCCAGTCGGGTAGAAATGGTTTACCGTACTCAAACTATTGAGGACAATCTGGTAACTCTAGTATCTCATCAACCCCAACCTCCAGATTGTACTCTGTATCAATGCGAGGCAAGGAAAAGCCCAGTCCTCTGCTGGCACTGGAATTTCAATCATCCTTTAACTTAGCCTTTGAATAATCCTTTGATTTAATCTTCTTGTTTGCAGCATGCCATATATCTGCAATCTCTGACCATTCCTTATTGTAAGCCCGCATCACTCGCGGCAGCAACTGCGGCGACTGTTGTTGTTGTGGTGCTAGCGAAGCCGGTGCCGTGTGCTCTTGTGGTGGTGATGGTGGGGCTGGTGGTGATGGTGGAACTGGTGGAGTATGCTCTCGTTGTGGTGATGGCGAAGCCGGTGGTCATGACGGAGCTGGTGGATTATGTTGTTGTGGTGGTGATGGCGGAGCTACTAGTGCATGCTCTGGTGCTGCCCCCTGTTGCTATGTCACCGATGATGAGGGATGCTAAACAAGAACTTGTGCTGGTGAGGTACGATCAGGAGCAACCGAAGGCTATGGACCAACTAGTACGATATCTAGTTTATGCCACAAAATGGTACTGTCGCGGCATTCTCCAAGGTAATGCTTCCCATCTGCAGTGGGGGTGTCTATCTCGTGATCCTCATAGCTTGGTTTGATAAGTTGTTGCCCTTGTACGCATGCATATAGGGGCGGGATTGGATTTCCCTCAAATAAACCCCCAACTAGATCCACCTTGGCCTTGGCAACTTCCTTTGTCTTCCTAGATCTACCGATCGGATAGAGCGACAAGTGGGGAGTAGTAACAGATATGCAATCTACCAAGTATGGTTGTGCTGTGGTAGAGGCGACACTGCTTGGCCCAATACTATAGGGGTCATGATGACCATCTATTGTTGCCCTACCTCTTGTGACTGCTTCATCAATATGAGCCCAAACCGTTGCTGCCCCACAAGTGTTGCCATGAAAAAGTCCATAAACCTATTTTCTAGTGTTTTCTCTACTGCTTATCTTATTTCTTCCTTGTATCTAGCCTGGTCCTTCTGGAACCCATCCTAGACGGTCAACTTAGAGGACACACCTCTAACGTAGCCTCCAAGCTCTTTGGACCCAATGGCTGCACTAAGCAAATCTATGTCCCTATTTGGTTTGAACATTCCTTGTTTCTGAAGCTCAGCATAGTGGAACATACTTTCTGCCACCACTTCACTCTTGGGTTGATCAAACTTAGGTTTTCCATCCACTATCTTAGGCTGCCTTGCTTGAATCCACTGCCAACCATGTTCATCCAAGCCTTCTCAGCGGCTATTACTACCTCTCTATCATGCCGCCACTTCTCGACCTTCCCTTGGTATCCACTCGGGCCAAGGCGGACTTTGTGTATATTGCTCAGGCCCATATTTCTAATCTTCTAGCTTAGGGCTAAAGCTTCCTCAGAGGTCTTTTGCCAAACAAACTCTTCCCATTGTGCTGGTCTTATTTCCATGTAATCTTCAAATGGCGTTCGGCCCTGCTTGACATACTTGGTATTCAGGTCAATCTTCCACCAGCGGAAACTTTCACCCAACTACTTCTTAGCATAATGATTTACTCTTTCCTTAGTAACTTGTGGCAAAATAAATATTTTGCTCAATAGCTTCCACATCGCTTCTTTATTCCCCTTAGGAACCATTAGCTAATTGGGGATTGGTGGATCCAAAACCACAATTGTTCTAATTATAGAACCTATTGCATTCTAAGACTTTCCATGCATTTCAGGAGGCTCTATGGGCTCTCCTGCTTGGCTAATTGCATTGACTATCCATTGGCCTTCGGGGTACTGGTTTTCTCCTCGCTGATCTGTTTCCTTTTACTTTGGCTGCCAAAGGTTGTAGTTTTAGGTTCCGTACAAGCTTTCTTGGAGGACCATGCCATTCGCTCTCTCTACCTACCCATTTAGGCGAGGGTATCTGACCGATGCCCAGTCAATCTTGATCCTGTACCCGTTAGCAAAATCCAAGAACTCCTTGCCCATGAAGTTGGTGCTGTTGTCCGTGATGATGGTGTTGGGCATACCAAACCGATAAATGATGTCAAGAAAAAACTTGTCAGCCTCTTGGGAGCTGGGCTTGACGATCGGTTTTGCCTCAATCCATTTGGTGAACTTGTCCACCATGTTGAGGCCCGACCATGTCGAGGCCCTAGACCGCGAGCAGCCATGTGAGGGGGATGGTCTGGAGCGCCTGCACTGGCAGGTGGGTCTGCCGGGCGTAGAATTGGCACCCTTTGCATGTGCGGATGACTTCTTTCGCGTTGCGTAGAGCAGTCAGCCAGTAAAATCCCTGGCAAAAGTCCTTGCCGACCAGCGACGTGAGGCTGCATGGTGCCCACAAATGTCATCGTGGATCTCCAAGAATAGTTCCTTGCCTTGTGTCGTCAGGATGCATTTCACCTGCTTGGGGGAGACCCGGCTGGGGCCGTCAGGTACCGAGTTGGATGGCCCTGGAGGCGGATCTGGCTAAACGCGGATTGAAGGTGCGTGATAGGTCGTTGACGAAGACCCCATTGGGGACGGGATCCCGCTGGGCTGCCATCTTAGCGAGTGCATCAGCATCATTGTTGCCCTTCCGCAGGACATGATGCAACTGGATTTGTTGGAACTTGTCATCCAGTTTACGCACCTTCATGCAGTACGCCTTCATGAGGGAGCTTTCGCAGTTGGACTCCTTCATGACTTGGTCCACTACCAGCTTAGAGTCATCGTATATGTAGAGCCGAGTGGCCCTGAGCTCGATAGCAATACGGAGGCCATTGATGAGGCCTTCGTATTCGGCGACATTGTTCGAACCTGGGAAGTGGAGGCAGATGGAGTAACGGAGCCTATTTCCCTCAGGTGAGATTAGCACCACGCCGCCCCCCGCACCGGGTCCCATGACCGACTCGTCAAAATATTCGGTCCAGTACTCATGGGTGAGGTCTGGAGTCAGGGTTTGGACCTCGGTCCACTCAGTGATGAAGTCACCCAGGGCCTGCGATTTGATGGCGGTGCAGGGGGCGTACTTGATGTCATAGCCCATGAGCTCAAGTGCCCATCTGGAGATGCGTCCTGTAGCGTCGTGGCTATGGACGACCTCGTCGAGTGGAAATGAGGTGACAACGGTGACCTCATGATCGGTGAAATAGCGTTGAGGCTTCTTATTTGCCATGAACATGGCGTATAAGAGCTTCTGCACGTGCGTGTAGTGGGCCTTGGTCTCTGTGAGTACTTCGCTGACGAAGTACACCAGTCATTGGACCTTTAGCACACGGCCTGGCTCCTCCCTTTCGACCACAAGAGCGGCGTTAACCATATGGGTGGTCGCTGCAAGGTAGAGCAAAAGGGGCTCCCATCACTCGAGAGCAACGAGGACTGGAGCCGAGGTCAGTAATGCCTTGAGGTGTCCAAAGCCTGCTGGGCCTCATCCGTCAAGATGAATGCATTCGACTTTTTGAGGAGTTTGTACAAGGGCATTCCCCGCTCGCCCAGTTGGGAGATGAACCGACTCTGGGTGCCCCAGCTAGTGAGTCGCTGTACGCCTTTCATGTTACGGATGGGGCCCATCCGGGTGACGGCGGTGATCTTTTTGGGATTGGCTTTGATGCCGCGCTCGAACACTATATATCCGAGTAGTTTCCCTTTCCGAACCCTGAAAGTACATTTTTTGGGATTCAATTTGACACTAAACCTTCATAGGTTAGCGAACGTGGCATTTAGCGTGGCGATCAGATCTCCCACACGAGGCACTTTCACCACTATGTCATCCATGTAGACGGCAACTGTGGGCTTTGGCGGCTCGAGCAGGTTGGGCTGACTAGGAGGATTGATCTGATCGGCAAAACACCTTTGCATACAACGCTGGTAGGTAGTGCCGGCGTTTTTCAGGCCAAACAACATGGTGAGGTAGCAGTACGTGCCAAACAAGGTGATGAAGGAGGTCGTGAGCTGGTTAGACTCTTTCATCGCAATCTGGTGATAGCCTGAATAGGCATCCAGAAAAGAGAGGATTTCGCATCCTAACATGGAGTCAACTATTTGGTCTATACGCGGCAAAGGAAAAGGATCCTTAGGACATGCCTTGTTTAGGCTAGTATAGTCAACACACATTCTCCATTTCCCATTCTTCTTTTTTACAAGGATGGGATTGGCAAGCCAGTCGGAGTGGTACACTTCCTTGACAAAACTAGCTACCAGGAGCTTGGCGATCTCCTTGCCTATGGCCCTACGCCTCTCGTCATCAAAGCGGTGCAGGCGTCGGTGCACGGGTTTGGAACCCGGCTTGATGCGAAGCTCATGTCCGGCGACCTCCCTCGGAATGCTAGGCATGTCAAAGGGCTTCCATGCGAAGGTATCATGATTGGCGCGTACGAAGTCGACGAGCGCGCTTTCCTATTTGGCTGGAAGCTGGGCCCCGATCCACACAGTCTTGGTTGGGTCGTTAGAGTTGACGCCGATCGCCTTGGTGTCCTGGGTCGGGCAAAAGGCGCTGGATGAAGTCGACTCATTGGAGTCAGGGGCGCCCTCCATCACTGTTCGGCGAAGCCTCTGGAGCTGGCGGAGTTGGCGAGGATGGTGGCGAGCTCGAAGTGCTCATGACCGCATGCGTACGCCTGCTCGAAAGAGCCATTGAGTGTGATGACGCCGTTCGGCCCTGGCATCTTCAACTTGAGGTAGGTGTAGTTGGGGACCGCCATGAATTTGGCATAGCACGGATGCCCGAGGATGGTGTGGTACGATCCCTCAAAATTGACTACTTCAAAGATCAGGGTCTCGGTGCAGAAGTTGTTGTTGTCGCTGAACTGACCAGCAGCTCTATATTCCCCATGGGGTACGCCCTCATGCCTGGGATGATCCCAAGGAAGGGGAAGATAGAGGTGCGGAGCTTGGACCTAAGATGCCCATGGCGTCGAGGGTCTCAACATACAGGATGTTGAGGCTGCTACCCTCGTCCATTAGCACCTTGGAGAGGTGCTTTGTTGGGGGTTGATAAGGAGAGGGTAGCTCCCCGGTCGGGGAACCCAAGGAAGGGGAAGATAGAGGTGCGGAGCTTGGACCTAAGATGCCCATGGCGTCGAGGGTCTCAACATACAGGATGTTGAGGCTGCTACCCTCGTCCATTAGCACCTTGGAGAGGTGCTTTGTTGGGGGTTGATAAGGAGAGGGTAGCTCCCCGGTCGGGGAACATTGGGAGGGTGGTCACCCCAATCGAAGGTGATTGGAGTGCTCGACCAACAGAGAAACTTGGGAACAGAGCTCTTGGCGGCGCAAACCTCCCTAAGGCGGACCTTGTGTGGCGCTTGGTGCAGTCGTCCTTAGGACCTCCAATGATCATGAGGTTGCCGTCCGGGTTGGGGAAGGTGTTCCCGTCCTTGGACGATGCTCCGTGTTCCTTTGGCGCCTCCTTGTCGTGGTTCGCACCCTTGCGCTTGCTGGGCTGACCCAGCATTCGCTTGAGGAGCTCGCTATCCTTGAGCTTGTGCTTGATAGGGAGCTGTGGTTGGTGCACGACTTCTCCAGGAGCTACTCAAAATGGTCGTTGTTCCCTTGTCGCTTGCCCGCTTGGTCGGCCACTGTGATTGTGTTGGGGTTAGGGTGACGTCGGTCCCTCTTCTCCTTCTTCTCTTGCGCCGTGGAGGAGCCCTCATCCTGCTCTGACCGCTTGGCTTTTCCCATGGTACGACCATCAGTGAAAACCGCCCAGACCGCCTCCTCGCCGAAGGTGTGGTTCGTGGCAATGTCCAAGAGCTCACGAGTGGTGTGCGGCTTTCAACAACCGAGTTTGTGAACAAGGGACTTGCAAGTGGCCCTAGTGACGAACGCACCAATGATGTGTGCGTCGATGACGTCAAGCAGAGAGTGGCACTGCCTGGAGAACCTGTGAATGTAGTCCCGCATGGACTCGCCAGGCTCCTGCTTGCAACTCTTGAGGTCCCAGAAGTTCCCGGGGCGCACGTACATCCTTGGAAGTTTCTGACAAAGACCTGCTTGAGCTCCGCCCAACTACGAATGTTGTTGGGCGGCAGGAACTTGAGCCATGCTCGAACGTGCTCCCCAACACAGATGGGGAGGTACTGGATGATGAAGTAGTCGTCATCTGTCCCTCCGGCGCGGCAGGCGAGTTAGAAGTCTTCTAACCATACAACAGGGTTCATTTCCCCGGCGTACTTGGTGATGTTGGTGGGTGGCCGGAAGCGCTCCAGGAATGGCGCTTTCTGGATGCGGCGGCCGAAGGCTCGTGGGACCAGGCCGTCTAGACTAGGGATTCAGCTGCCGACTCAGTCGCACGGTCGGCCACCATGCTTAGGGGGCAGCTCCTCGTGCTCCGCCTCGGGCTGGTGGGCCTCAGCCACATCCACGACGGCCTGGTCAATATAGGCGCCGCGGCGGGCGAGTTGCCGTGAGTGGATGATGCTGCGTGCGTCTTAGTTGGGTCCGAGTTGGCCACATACCAGGGAGCGCTGCACGCCGGGCGCCGCTGCGAGGCGTGCTGCAGCCGTGGCGTCGCGACCCGCCCAGGGTGGAAGCGCTAGCTACTGGTGGACCGAGGGGTTTGGCTGCTACGAGCCTGCCCTAGCGACTGGGCAGGAGGCCGCGTGCCGGCACGCTCCACCAACATCTGGATGTTGCGGTGGAGCTTCGGCTGCTGGGGTTTGCAGGTTCGGGCAGGTTGTGTATGACCATAGCAGCGGCGGTGATGTTCTGCCCGGCCCGTGCAAACTGCGAGGGGCCGTTGGCACCCGCGACGATGGCCTGCTTGAGTTGACGCGCGTGGGCCTGCGTGCTGCCCGCGACGTTACGGGCATTCAGCTCGGAGTTGCGTCATGGAGGTACTAACGCGGTCGGCAGCTGGTGCTGCCGCCGCTGGCATAGGTCCTCACCGTGCGCCTAGGCGTTAGCCAAGCGATAGATCCCAGGTACCCGCAAGAAAGCTACTCGCAGGGAAAACGAAGTTGGCCTCCTACTAAGATTGCTCTGTGATCCTACTATGACTCCTACCTTGTAACCAACTAGTAACCCGCCCTTGGGATATATAAAGGAGGGAAGGGATAACTAGATCAACAGAGAAGGCAATAGGCAACTCAACACCCAAGCGCAGGGTGCAATATACAATACCCCAAACAGGATGTAGGGCATTACGTTAATCTGGCGGCCTGAACCTGTCTAAATCTGTATCTTCTATCCCCGCTTTTACCTTAAAGTTCCAGATCCGGAGATCCCTCATAAAATAATCTCCTACCTTAGGGTATCCCTTGGTACAATGGCGGTAAAAACACCGACACTATATACTAACTTTTTCCTAATACATATTCATAGTTCAAATGTAAAAAAGAAAAAAAGGAAAAAGCAAGAACCTGCTACTGAGGGAAGGCTCGGCCGAGGAGGAGGGTGATGTGGGGAGGGATGCCCAGCGGATGGGAGGCTCATAGCAGCGATGAGGCGTACTGCAGATCTAGAGGGAGGCACATGGCTGCGGCAGCCGTAGATCCGGAAGACGGCGGCGGCCGTAGATGCGGAGGACAACGGCGGGGGAAGGTGCGCGGCGGCGGCCGTAGATCAGGAGGAGGGCAGCGGCGGGGAGGGGTGAGGTGGCGGCGACGAGGCCGGGACTTGGCAAAATTTCGGCCTCCTCCCCGCACCACCAGATCCTACTTCGCCGACCCTCCCCGCACGTTGTAGGATCCCCGGCCGGCCCTCGTCCCCATGGCCTGCTCCTTCCCGCGTCCAGCCTAAGCTACTCCCCTAACCGCCGACCTCCTCCCCGTGGATAAGGTATTGTTTATTTTTTTATTTTTTCATTTTAATTTAACTCTGAATAAACTGAAATTTGAGTATGAGTGTATTTGTGACTGTGAAATGTGAATAATTAGTCAATTAGTGAACGCTGATGCTGCTAATTATATTTGTAAATGTAGTTGGAATAATGCCGAGGAGGCAACGTTAAAGAGTCAGCCGTGGTGGGTCGTGGGGCCGTTTTGATTGGTATATGCGCAAAGGGAGGCACCCCCGCCACAGGAAGCGAACGCTCCGGGTATTTGTGTCCCACACGAACTACTCCCTACGCCTGTGGAAGATCATTTCGCTACGACTTGGTAAGTAACACGTGAAAGATTCAATTATGTCATGTTTCGAATGTTACATGTACCAATTTTGGCTATTATGTTCTGAATTAATAATGCAGATCTTAATACAATTGAATGGTTCAAATAAGCAGTAAGCCGTGTTACTAATTCACGTCCTTTGGTGGTAAGAGAGCAACCAAATATGCATAATGGCTACTAAGTGACCTCTCTTGCCATTGAAGAGTGTCCCATACGCGCACCAGTTCGTGGAGACAGAGTTGTTATCCACGTCCACTCTAAGCCCTACCAACAGGCACATGTTGTTGCGAGTGAAGCTGTGAGACAAGCACTGAAGGAAATGGAACGCCAGACGGGGGTCACATTTTTCCAGACTACCATTACTTCAACCTGAAGGCTCTTGAGGCGAATGAGCCGGATGTGACATAGATGCCTAAAAGGATTTCCTCTACATATGAATCTGAATATGTAAGTCATCATAAACCTTTGGTTTTATGAATTGGATTAACACCGCTTTTAACTATGAATATTATACCAATGCGTGCAGGACTCTTATTACAATGGGTTCATGCACACGGACAATGGGCTACGAGCAGTATTAAGTCAAATCCTTGGGTCATTAGGATACACATTCACGGAGCCACATCCACGTCGAGTCCAAGGTGGTTTTCAAGCAAGCATAACTTTAACGTCACCCAATAGTTGGGTGCAAATATTTGGAGAGTGTTTGGTGTTGTGTCGAACAGACCAGTTACGACAGGACATGAAGTTGTATTTAGTAGTATAATATCAAACTTTGTACCAGGATCTCCTCATAAATATGATAGGAGGGCTGCTGTTGTAGCCATGACGACATAGCTACAGGCTCGTAGGAGGGAGGCGGTACGATACCGGGACCCTAAAGCGGCTGATGTTGCGGTATTGGGAGGAGCGTCCGTAGTCATGCCCCGATATGTAGGCTTCGGCCGAACCTCGTCAGCAGAGATTGTGTCTGCGGTGTCGTCTGTGATCTTGCAAATTCATCTTGGTAGATTCAATCGTCACTTCCGCTGATGGAGGTTAGCGGGCGGCTCGTCACCGCTGGGGGCTAATTTTCTAACAATTGGTATCAAGAGCTATAGTTTGGATTGGATCTAGAGACTATGCAGAAGGTCACCTGGAGATTCGAGGATTTTGCATCTACAAGGTGTCGTGTTCCGTGCAGTCGGCACGGGGTGGATACGGCAAGGTAGAGCATGCATGGCTGGGATGTATGATGGTGGTTAGGATATATCTAGCCTGACGGTGGTGTCATCGAGGAAAGCGTGGATGTCATCCTAAATTTGCAGCCATCTATAGCATGAACCAGATAAGCACAGGTAGCAAGCTAGATGGGAAGATTTTTGCAGTGAGGCGTGCTCACTAGCGCGGGCGTTCGAGGAGGTGGTCGCGACTCGCGAGTAGCGCGACGGTGCCGGGAGACTCGAAGGTATTCTCGTACAGGAGCGGGATGTGGAGTCCATATAGGATACGAAGGGGTGCATCATGCATGGAATACGTATCGGACATAGAGGCTTTGCATGCAATTGGTTCAAGCTGAAGGCTAGTTTGTATGTGCTTGGCTGCGTGGCTCGGGTGAGGAAAAAAATGGAAAAGGAAATTATTTTGTTTCCTTGTCTTTTTGTTTCTCGACGTGCATGGATCTCCTGCAGGTTTTGGCAGCAATGCAAGGCATTCGCAGGTGCGGTGAGGGCTTGCAAGCGGGCTCAGTAGTATCGCGCGCGGGGTGACTCAACGATGACGGGGGTTTCTGCGATGAACCCAAGCATACAGGACAGTCGGCGACCATTAAGCCACATTGGTCGGGTCAGTTATGGCGACGAGGTGTGCCGTGAAAGGTGTGACAGGGCTATAAAAGAATTCACGGCAATAGGTTAACCTGGCTGCCTATCTTGGCTAGCTAGCACATGGTTTCGTGTTAATATATATAAGGAAGAACCCTAGAGATTACAAGAGTTTGATTACAACTTGTAGTGCAAGATACTCAGTTTAAACCAGCTCTATCTATACAAGAACTGTCGTAACAACATTGGTTAACCGAGTCCTTGTCACATACGCTTAATTTGTTACACACGATATGGATTCTTCTAACAGGTTTGCCTCTAAGGTTGGGATTGCGTCTGAACTTCTCAAACTCCCGAGCTGACAAAGCCTTTGTGAATCCATCCGCTAATTGTTCCTTTGTAGATACCAGCTGAATCCTCAGTTGTTTGCTAGCAACTCTTTCCTTGACAAAGTGGAAGTCAATTTCTATGTGTTTAGCTCGAGCATGAAACACTGGGTTAGCTGATAGATACGTAGCACCAAGATTGTCACACCACAAGCACGAAGGCTCTTGCAATTTTATGCCTAACTCAGCTAGTAACGCTTCAATCCATAGAGTCCCAGCTGTAGCATTTGCTAACGACTCGTATTTTGCTTCTGTGCTTGAACGAGATACCGTTGGTTGTTTTCTTGCACTCCAGGAGATCAGATTTGGTCCATAGTAGATGGCAAACCCTCCGGTTGACCTTTTATCACCTACACTGCCTGCCCAATCTGCATCTGAAAATGCATTCAACACATTTGATGTTGCTTTGCTTATCGTAAGACCAATGCCAATGGTTCCTTTGATATACCTCAAGATCCTTTTCACAGCTGACCAGTACACCGTTGTGGGACTATGCAAGAACTGGCACACTTTATTCGCAGCAAATGCTAGATCTAGTCGTGTGAGAGTCAAGTATTGCAAGGCCCCTACAATACTTCTGTACGAGTACCATCCTCTGGTCATAATAGTGCTCCATCTTCACATGACAACCTTTCGGAAGATGGCAACGGAGTGGGTGATTCTTTGCAATTTTTCATCCCAACTCTTGTCAAAATATCAGACGCATACTTCTCTTGTGATAATAGAAAGCCTCCCTGAGTCCGATTAACTTCAATGGCAAGGAAATAGTTCAAATCACCCAAACCCTTTAGTGCAAATTCTGCTCTCAAATTCTGAAGTAATGCCGAGATAGCCTCCATAGATGAACTTTTCACTATAATATCATCCACATAAATTAGCATAAATATTACAGTACTTGACTTGTTGAAGATAAACAGAGATGCATCTGATTTAGAAGCCGTGAACCCAAGATCAAATAATTTTGAGTTCAGCCTTGAGTACTGTGACGCCCTGAGAATCCACCAAATTAAATCACGCGCTAGAGTGCTTTGTTTAAAAGCCGTTCGTCGTCAAAACCCTAGCCCTAATCCTTTCTGAACGACACCGAACTTGACCGTTGTCCCATCCCGCACCGCTCGGCGGCCGACGACCACACGCGACCGCTTTTCCGCGATCAGCGCCGGCGCGATTCTTATCGTCTCGCGCAGCGCGCAGAGGACGCACGCGCGTGGCCGACCGACCGCGGTCGCCGCCGCGATCGGCGCCGACGCGACCCCCCCTTTCCCTTTCTTTTCCCTCTTGCTCTCTCCTTTTTCCTTTCCTTTTTTCTCTCTCCCATTTCTTCTCTCTTCTTTCTTTCCTTTTTCCTCTCTTTCTTTTCTCTCTCTTTTTCTCTTTTCCCTCCTCTCTTCTCCTCCCTTCTCTTCTCCCCTCCTCTGCTCCTGAGCGCCGCTCAGCCCGCGCCACCCCCCCCTCCTGCTTGGCTCCCGAGCCACGGCCACCTCTTTCCCCTCGCGCGCACGCACGGCCCACGCACGCGCGCGCCCAGCGCGTGCATCGCGTGACCGCGCCGTCCGCCGTGCCGCCCGTCGCTCGCCACGCCGGCCGGCCGTGCGCGCTCCGCCCGAGCCACCGTGACATCCGCCGCTAGCACTGCTCGCGCACACGCCCACGCACGTCCCTGCTCCCCGCCTTCCCCGTGCACGCGCGCTCTGGCTCGAGTACGCCCGCGCCCACGCGCTCGCGCACACGCCCCCGAGGCTGCACGGCATGCCGCGCCGCCCACCGCTGGCGCTCTGCCCCGCCGCGCGCGCCGTCACCTCCCGGCCACTGTGGCCGCACAGCTCCCCCCCCACGTGCGACGCCCCGGCACCTTCGCCACCACACCACGACGGCCGCGAGCGGCCAAGCGCCATTAATGGCTGCTCACGGGGCCGCCGGCCGAACCCCCCTCCACCGCCTTTCCCCGGCCTATAAGTAGGACCTCCGCGCAGCCCCGACCACCATCTTCGCCCTCGCCACCGCGCGCCCCCCTCCCCTAGCTCGCAGCGCTGCCGCCGCAAGCACCTCCGCCCGCCGCCACTAGCCACCGGGCAGGCCGCGGTACGCCACCCCAGCCCGTGGTGAGTGGGGGGATCGATTCCCCTTGACCTCCTCTCCGTTTTGCCCCCATCCCCGGCCGCCACCGTGCCCTAGGCCGCCGGAATCGGCCGGGCGCTGGCACCCCCACCCTCTCCTCTGTTCTGTGCGGGGGAGAGGAGGAACAAAGGGGCTTTTTGCCCAGAGCCCCCTCCCCTTCCCTGTATTTCCCCCAAAACCCCCCCTTCCCATGAACACCCCCTATTCACTCCCTTTTTGCAAAAGAAGCCTTGCTCTTTCTATTAATTCAAATTGAACCCTCCAATACTTAAACCTAGATACACTTGACACCCTTTAGTATGCCCGAGTATTTCTAGGATTCGCAAAAAGGTCCTTACTCTTTCCGGAGAGTTGCGAATAAGCCCTGGACCCCTGTTTAGCCCCTGAAACCCCCTTCACCTTGTCATTTTATGCGCCAAACGACCTCCGATTGACCTGAAACTTTACCACGCCCTTTCTAGTATAGTTCTAGCCATGCCATTAAGAAACCACCCAAAAATATTACCCCTAACTCCGTAACTAAATTATTTCCGATTCAAGCTCAATGATGAAAGCTTTTAGTTCTTTCGCTTGATTGTGTGTCTGTTTGTTTGCGCCTTAGGACACGGAGTGAACGAGGAAGGTCCGACTGTGACCAAGTGAACGAGGACCAGTTCTGCGATCCGAGCCCGAGGGACAGTGCTTCGATCAGGACCTCCCGCAAGGGTTTGATGATGGCAAGTTCAATCCCGCCCTTTGATGCATGTTTCTATCCTAGTTTTTATAAACAAACCCCAGTGGCCTTTTTATAAAATTTGCATGGTTTTGCTGCTGAAAACATGGTAGGATAGCCACCCTTGTTGTGATAACCATACTTGACCACCTGGTTTTATAAAGAAATGTGTGTGTGGGAAGGGATAAAATGGTTTGAAAACGATGAAGATGGATGGCATTTCTGTGTAAAATGCCGTCGGTGTGCTCGTACCTGTGTGGTAGGGCAAGGAAGGAAGATATCCATCCTGTCACCCCTAAGGACCGAGTTGATGTGTCATCTCACCTAGCTTCCTGTCGTGCAAACCACTTGACCGTTGTATGGGCAACGGCTTAGCATAAATCCCACTAGTTAGCCTGATAGCCATCAGGAGTGCTGAGAGCAACGGGTGATCAAGGAGAAGGGATAAGCTCTGTGTGACTTATGCCCGGTTAAACCTCGGAGATAGGTCGAATGACCCCTTGATGGATCCCGTGGTGGCTAGTCAGGTCTAGCTAGGTGGGTAATGGCTTTGATGGGATCTGCACACTAAGGTGTTCGTGCTGTGGTACCCCACCTGTGGGTAAAGTTGCACACCTCTGCAGAGTTAAAATCTATTCGAATAGCCGTGCCCACGGTATTGGGCAAGTTATGGTGTGGTCACATAACTAGTGTTTTTTTTCTCTGGGAATGGTTGGGCTGGTGTGAGTTGTTGGGAAAGTGTCCGGCAGTGGCGCCGTATGCTACGGCGGACGGGGAGTCCGGTAGCAACTTAAAACTTGGATCCTGTGTGGATCGACATCGTGTGCTCCTTGGTACTGAAAAACTGTTTTGGAAATGTTTGAAACAAATCTTTGCGTACAACCCAGTTTTCCGCAAATGAACCATAACCTTATCCTTGGATTGTCCTGTGCACTGATTTCTGTTATACCCCCTCCGTGGGGTGATTGGACTTGCTGAGTATGTTTGTACTCACTCCATTCTTATTTTACAGTGGAAGACCCAGACTACGTCCCCGAAGGACATCGAGTAGGGTTCGTCCTGCACCCAGTCTTGCCTGTGGTTAAGGCCACCGTTGGAGTTCCGCATGGCGCAAGATTCTGATGATCCTCTTTTCGTAGCTAGTGTAGTAGTGTGGGTTTTAGTTGTAATCCTCGCGATAGTGGCGCTTCACTGCCATTACCGCGTAGAGTTGTACGGTGATGTACCACCTGATGTAATAAAAGTGTTATTAGACTACTGGGACTAATAAAGCAATACTTTTAAGTCTTCCCTGATGGGGGGATGCTTCAGGTGGTATCAGAGCCGTAGGCTGGCCGTAGGACGTGACCCTAGGAACGAGACCCTTTTTCCAGGCCCTAAGACTTGTTCTGACTTAGTTCTTTTCCTGCACAAGCACTCACCACTGGTCTTTGCCCTATTCCAGATGGCTGACAATGGATGGATTGATGGAGTCTGCCACGCAGAGCCCGGCCTTCCTAAGTTATTAATACTCAGCCTAGAACGCATCGGAGTCATGGAACCACCGGAGTATGCTTATCGAGAATACACCTCCGAGGGCATCCTTCGGTGCGACATGATGATCTTTGTAGGAAAAAGCACCCGTTACCCTGATGTGGACCCCTGGTTCATCTCTACCTCTGGCTTTCACTTCCCTGACACCTACCGAAAGGCCGCCTATAAGCCCTGCGACGACTGCGTGTGATCTACAAGCACCACCTTCAGCGGACCCCTATGGGATTTTTCCCACCTACTGAAGGAAGGGACGCACTTGGATCGCCCGGATGAGAGGACTCGGAAGAGAAGAAGAGGACCTAGAAGATACGGTCTCCCACCTATCCATATACCTTACCGGCCTGGATGCGCTCTACCGCGAACAGGCGGCACAAATGAAGCAGTTAATCCATAGGGTAGAAAAGGCAACCCAGGAACTGGAAGAACAACGGATAAGAGCCGCACGCGCCGAGTATTCCTTAGCCGCTCTCCAAGCCCAGGTGCAAGAGGACGAAAACCGCAGAGGAATGGGAGGATGGATAGAGGAATAAGAGGAACCTGAGGAGACCCATTGGGATAAAGGTACTCAAACCGAAGATGAAATGATGGATCGGTGTCTTCCAATAAAGAAGCGCCCTATCAGGATCGAGGAGGAATCCCCATGATAGGATTAGTACTCCAAGCTAGAACCCTACCCTGATGACCCCGTATCCATGAAAACTGTACCCCCGTGTTGCAATAATAAATGTTATCTACTCCCTTTTGTACCTGTGCTAGATTGTTTACCCTATCCCTGTTTCAGATGGCTGAGGAAGGATGGACCCAGGCCCTGTTTCAGATGGCTGAGGAAGGATGAACCCAGGGCGATTGCCAAGCTGCACCTGGCTTTCCCAGCCTTTTTATCAACGCCCTGGAAGGCCTTGGCGTTACAGAATGCCCGAGGTACTACAGCCGAGAGTACGAACACCATGGTACCCTCCGCTGCAGGGTGATCGTGGTCATCGCCAGGAGTAACCGCTACCCCCGACATCCAGCCTTGGCGAGTGACCGCCATAGGGTTAGGCATCAAGACACTTACCCCTTGACCGTCAGAAAAGCACTCCGTTACTTATGCCGGATTTTTGAAGGACACCTCGCCGCCACACCAGTAAGGTTCTTCCCGCCGGCCATCAGAACCCAAGTCTGGGAAGCACGCATGAGAAGCCTGGAACGTCGTCGCCAGGAAGAGGGCCCTCTGTACCAAGTGGCTACTTATCTAGCCGCCTTGGACCAACTCTTCGACAAGCAAGCCAACCTTCTGAGGGAACAGACCCACCGGGCCGAGCAAGCAGAGCTCGCAGTAAGGCTGCAGCAGATCCGAGCAGCCCAAGCTGAGGCAAGGGCCGCAGCCACGGTCAGCAGTGAAGCAGTCGCCCAAGAGAGCCTCAGGCAGGCCCGAGACCGGCATATGCAAGAATGGACCCAAGGCGGAACGCCGGTCCTGGCGATTGGGGAAGACCATGTTTTACTCGGGACACCCGTCATAGGATGGGGACCGCTCTTTGGGAACACGCAAGCTCCACCCGGGAACCCTGAAAGTTCTGCTGCCGCCGTCGAAGGGGATGCTGCAGCGCAACCCTTGACAGATGGGAACCCGGAGAACGGCGAGCGAGGATTGCTCACACTCCCCACCCTGGAAGAAGGCACACCTCGCGAGTAGAGTGACCGACGCCGTCCCAGTGATGCCCCTTCCCCAGCCTTCTGTTTAAGACATGCCCGTAGACAAGACCCTGGCCGAGTAGTACGAGACCTAGTCTTACCCCCAAGCTGTACCCCCTTGCAGTAATAAAGATGTTTGCGCTTGATGTGTGCTGGTTTGTCGTGTGTTGTTTGTGTGATTACCGGCAGGAGGTAGATTCTGCCTTATATACGAACTAAACAACTTAAACATCACATAATTGTAACCCCAACCTATCCAATCAACAGGTGACTCCCCGGAACGTCACGAGGGCTTCCCGTAGCCGGAACCCCGTAGCCGCTGGTGCCGGAGCACAGCCTGTTGAACAAGACCTCCCTCAGGAAGAACAGGAAGTCAGCCAGAACCGAGGGGAAAATCAAGGAGGAGAGCAACTACCACCGCCCCCACCCCTCGGAGACTTGGCACAGATAATCCACAACCAGACCCTTATACTGGAGACACTAGCCAATGCCCTCATTAACCGGCAGCCACGAGGGCAGAATATGAATGACAAGCTGACGGCTTTTCTAAGGACCAAGCCGCCCACCTTTGCCGGATCCTGCAACCCTTTGGATGCGGATGACTGGTTATGAGTAATTCAGAGGAAACTCGAACCGTTCGAATGCCAGGACCGAGACAAAGTCCTTCTGGCGGCCCACCAGCTCACAGGAACAGCATTATCCTGGTGGGAAAACTATTATGCCGCAGCCGAAGATGCCTCTACCATCACTTGGGAGGAATTCGTGAGGGAGTTCCGCCGTTATCACATCCCTTCGGCCACCATGAAGCGCAAGGCGGATGAATTCCGCACACTGCAACAAGGAAGCATGACGGTGGAGGAGTACACCCACCGGTTCATAGAATTGGCCTGATATGCGCCGGAGGAAGTGAACGACGATGATAAGAAACAAGACATGTTCAAGAAGGGATTAAGCCCAGAACTCCGGACCTTGCTTACCCATCAGATCTATCCTGACTTTAATACCCTGATGAACAAGGCTATCCTTACGGAAAGGGCCAAAACCGAGGAGAGGAAGGATAACAAACGCAAATTCCTGGAAAGTAAGGCCCGCCAGCAGGACCGATTCCAAAGGCCGAGGAACTTCAGCTACACTTCATCAAGATCTCAGGCCCCAATGCAGTATAGGACTCAGTCCCAAGTGACAGGACCAAGGGCCCCTGAAGCACAGCCTAAGAGTCAGAATACCATGAGGGCCCCGCAGAGCAATACAAGCCTGGTCGCCTCCGACAATAGCAATGTTAGGGCCTGTTTCAACTGCCGTGAGACAGGGCATTTCATCGCCAATTGCTCTTATGCCAAGAATAAGCCGGCTACATCGGCCTTCTCCAACACGGTGAATGGACCCAGACCAGCCCTAACTGGTGCCAACCGGGTGCCCATCCGCAACAACGACAACAGCCAGCAGTTGAAGCAGCCCCAGCAATCATTTGGACGAGCCCGCGTCAACCACATCGTCGCGCAGGAGGCTCAAGAAGCTCAGGGCATAGTGCTCGGTGAGTACCTAGTCAACTCAGCTCTGGCAACAGTATTATTTGATTTTGGAGCATCGCACTCGTTTATATCCTCAAGCTGTATGGAGAAACACAAAATACCTACAGTACTACTAAAAACACCCCTATTAACCCGGACGCCTGGAGGCGACATCAATTGCCAATTAGGTTGTCCACGGGTAAGGATCAATTTAAGTGGGGTAGACTTTCTAGCAGACTTGGTAGTACTTAAGTCTGGGGGAATAGACGTGATCCTTGGAATGGATTGGTTAAGCCGACACAATGGTCTCATAGGCTGTACCGACAAAGTGGTACACCTAACAAACCCCGAAGGAGTACAAGTGATCTGCCATACCCGGGATAGTAAGTCTGACCCAATGGTGTTTAGCATGGAAGCCAAGCCCTTAGAAGGAGTCCCGGTAGTAAACGAATACCCAGACGTATTCCCCGAAGAGCTTCCCGGTATGCCGCCGGACAGGGATATAGAGTTCGTCATAGACCTTATCCCCGGAACCTCTCCTATAGCCAAGAGACCCTATAGGATGGCAGCCTCTGAGTTGATAGAATTAAAGAAGCAACTAGAAGAACTGCAACGAATGGGTTTCATCAGACCAAGCTCGTCCCCATGGGGAGCCCCAGTCCTGTTTGTCAAGAAGAAAGATGGGAGTATGAGGTTGTGTGTAGATTACCGGGCATTGAACGAGGTTACCATCAAAAATAAGTACCCCCTCCCCAGGATTGATGACCTTTTCGATCAGCTAAAAGGAGCCAAGTACTTTTCCAAGATCGATCTAAGATCAGGATATTTTCAGCTCAAGATTAGGGAAAGTGACATCCCTAAGACGGCTTTTGTCACCCGCTACGGGCAGTTTGAGTTCACCGTAATGTCCTTCGGACTAACCAATGCCCCTGCCTATTTTATGAACCTCATGAACAAAGTATTTATGGACGAGCTGGATAAGTTTGTCGTAGTCTTTATCGATGACATACTTATCTACTCCAAAAGTATTCAGGAACATGAGCAACATCTGCGGGTAGTATTGGAAAAGCTGAGGACACATAGACTATATGCCAAGTTTAGCAAGTGCGAATTCTGGCTGGAGAGAGTAGCTTTCCTTGGTCACATTCTGACCGTGGAAGGCGTAGCAGTGGACCCAGAAAAGGTCGAAACAGTTTCCAACTGGCAGCGACCGACTAATGTTAGTGAAATCAGAAGTTTTCTTGGATTAGCCGGGTACTATCGGAGATTTATTGAGGGATTCTCTAAGATAGCCTGACCCATGACGGAACTTCTTAAGAAGGAGAAGAAGTTTGCCTGGACAGAATCTTGTGAAAGAAGTTTTCAAGAATTAAAGTAGAGGCTGACAACCTCCCCGGTGCTGACCCTACCGGACATTCATCGGGATTTTGTCATTTATTGTGACGCATCCCGACAAGGATTAGGGTGTGTTCTGATGCAAGACGGGAAAGTCGTTGCATATGCTTCCCGCCAACTCAGGACTCATGAGCAGAATTATCCAACCCATGATTTGGAATTGGCAGCCGTAGTGCACGCCCTTAAGATTTGGAGACATTACCTGATTGGAAATAAGTGTGAGGTTTACACCGACCACAAGAGTCTGAAGTATATCTTTACCCAGCCGGATTTAAACTTAAGGCAAAGAAGATGGTTGGAGTTGGTCAAGGACTACAATTTGGAAATTCATTATCACCCCGGGAAAGCAAACGTAGTAGCTGATGCCTTAAGTCGGAAATCCTATGGGCCCAAAGATGATCATCTGCACGAGGAGATGGCACGATTAAATGTACACATTGTCCCGCGAGGTTCCAGCCAGGTGCTAAACGTCCAATTGACACTAGAGGATAGGATTAGAGAGGCCCAAAGCTAAGATCAGGAATTAATGAAGATCTGCAAACAAACTGGAGAAAACAAAGCACCGGGCTTCAGAGTAGACGATAAGGGAACGTTATGGTACGAGGATAGGATTTGTATACCCCAGAAAGGAGACTTCCGGTAGATAATCATGGACGAAGCCCATAACTCAGCCTACTCCATCCACCCAGGATCCACCAAAATGTATATGGACATAAAGCAAAAATATTGGTGGAATGGAATGAAGGCGGATATTGCACGATTTGTAGCTCATTGTGATACCTGCCAAAGGATCAAGGCCGAACATCAAAGGCCGGCCGGATTATTGCAACCCTTGCCTATCCCGGTCTGGAAATGGGATGAGATAGGAATGGACTTTGTAGTGGGTCTACCCCGAACACAGAAGGGACACGATTCCATATGGGTAATAGTGGACCGACTCACTAAATCGGCTCATTCATACCCGTACGAACTAATTACGGTGGAGAAAAGTTGGCAAAGCTTTATGTGGAAAACATAGTAAAGTTACACGGAGTGCCTAGCAGAATTGTCTTAGATAGAGGAACCCAATTTACCTCTAGGTTTTGGAGAAGCCTGCATAAAGCCATGGGCACTAATTTAGATTTCAGCTCCGCATACCACCCACAGACGGATGGTCAAACCGAAAGGGTAAACCAGGTCATGGAAGATATGCTGAGAGCGTGCGTCCTGACCTATGGAAATGATTGGGAGCAGAGTCTGCCTTATGCAGAATTCTCGTAAAACAACAGTTACCAAGCCAGCTTGGGCATGTCGCCATTCGAAGCTC
Source organism: Panicum hallii (assembly GCF_002211085.1). Taxonomy (NCBI): domain Eukaryota; kingdom Viridiplantae; phylum Streptophyta; class Magnoliopsida; order Poales; family Poaceae; genus Panicum; species Panicum hallii. The sequence continues at coordinate 22,517,586 of NC_038050.1, read as the reverse complement.
TCTATGGAAGGAAGTGCAAAACCCACCTGATGTGGTCAGAAGTTGGAGGATGTGCACTAGTAGGACCCGCACTTATAAAAGAAGCAGAAGAAAAAGTAGCGGAGATCCGCGAGAAGTTGAAAGCGGCTCAATCCCGACAAAAGAACTACGCAGACAAGAAAAGGCGAGAAATAAGTTTCAACCCAGGGGATTTTGTCTATCTCAAAGTCTCACCCATTCGAGGAACACGAAGATTTCAGGTACAAGGTAAATTGGCCCCTCGATAGATTGGACCGTATCGGGTTCTGAAGAGAGTCGGAGTAGTAGCATACCGACTGGAGTTACCAGAAGAAATGTCGGATATACACCCAGTGTTTCACATCTCGCAATTAAGAAGATGTTTGAGATTGCCCGAGGGAGAACACGTGCCGGTGGAAACAATAGATCTGCAGCCGGATCTGCGATACCAGGAAGTACCGGTCAAAATTCTGGACACTGTCACTAGGAGGACTAGAAACTCCGAAGTACGGATATGCAGGGTTCAATGGAGCAGACATGGAATAGAAGAAGCGACATGGGAACACGAAGAGGCTTTAAAGAAGGAATTTCCCCATCTGTTTAGAAGCCAGCCGAATCTCGAGGACGAGATTCATTTAAGTGGGGTAGGTTTGTGACGCCCTGAGAATCCACCAAATTAAATCACGCGCTAGAGTGCTTTGTTTAAAAGCCGTTCGTCATCAAAACCCTAGCCCTAATCCTTTCTGAACGACACCGAACTTAACCGTTGTCCCATCCCGCACCGCTCGGCGGCCGACGACCACACGCGACCGCTTTTCCGCGATCAGCGCCGGCGCGATTCTTATCGTCTCGCGCAGCGCGTGGAGGACGCACGCGCGTGGCCGACCGACCGTGGTCGCTGCCGCGATCGGCGCCGACGCGACCCCCCCCCCTTCCCTTTCTTTTCCCTCTTGCTCTCTCCTTTTTCCTTTCCTTTTTTCTCTCTCCCATTTCTTCTCTCTTCTTTCTTTCCTTTTTCCTCTCTTTCTTTTCTCTCTCTTTTTCTCTTTTCCCTCCTCTCTTCTCCTCCCTTCTCTTCTCCCCTCCTCTGCTCCTGAGCGCCGCTCAGCCCGCGCCACCCCCCCTCCTGCTTGGCTCCCGAGCCACGGCCACCTCTTTCCCCTCGTGCGCACGCACGGCCCACGCACGCACGCGCCCAGCGCGTGCATCGCGTGACCGTGCCGCCCGTCGCTCGCCACGCCGGCCGGCCGTGCACGCTCCGCCCGAGCCACCGTGACATCCGCCGCTAGCACTGCTCGCGCACACGCCCACGCACGTCCCTGCTCCCCGCCTTCCCCGTGCACGCGCGCTCTGGCTCACGTACGCCCGCGCCCACGCGCTCGTGCACACGCCCCCGAGGCTGCACGGCACGCCGCGCCGCCCGCCGCTGGCGCTCTGCCCCGCCGCGCGCGCCGTCACCTCCCGGCCACTATGGCCGCACAGCTCCCCCCCACGTGCGACGCCCCGGCACCTTCGCCACCACACCACGACGGGCGCGAGCGGCCAAGCGCCATCAATGGCCGCTCACGGGGCCGCCGGCCGAACCCCCCTCCACCGCCTTTCCCCGGCCTATAAGTAGGACCTCCGCGCAGCCCCGACCACCATCTCCGCCCTCGCCACCGCGCGCCCCCCTCCCCTAGCTCGCAGCACCGCCACCGCAAGCACCTCCGCCCGCCGCCGCTAGCCACCGTGGGCAGGCCGCGGTACGCCACCCCAGCCCGTGGTGAGTGGGGGGATCGATTCCCCTTGACCTCCTCTCCGTTTTGCCCCCATCCCCGGCCGCCGGAATCGGCCGGGCGCCGGCACCCCCACCCTCTCCTCTGTTCTGTGCGGGGGAGAGGAGGAAGAAAGGGGCTTTTTGCCTAGAGCCCCCTCCCCTTCCCTGTATTTCCCCAAAAACCCCCCTTCCCATGAACACCCCCCTATTCACTCCCTTTTTGCAAAAGAAGCCTTGCTCTTTCTATTAATTCAAATTGAACCCTCCAATACTTAAACCTAGATACACTTGACACCCTTTAGCATGCCCTGAGTATTTCTAGGATTCGCAAAAAGGTCCTTACTCTTTCCGGAGAGTTGCGAATAAGCCCCTGGACCCCTGTTTAGCCCCTGAAACCCCCTTCACCTCGTCATTTTATGCGCCAAACGACCTCCGATCGACCTGAAACTTTACCACGCCCTTTCTAGTATAGTTCTAGCCATGCCATTAAGAAACCACCCAAAAATATTACCCCTAACTCCGTAACTAAATTATTTCCGATTCAAGCTCAACGATGAAAGCTTTTAGTTCTTTCGCTTGATTGTGTGTCTGTTTGTTTGCGCCTTAGGACACGGAGTGAACGAGGAAGGTCCCGACTGTGACCAAGCGAACGTGGACCAGTTCTACAATCCCGAGCCCGAGGGACAGTGCTTCGATCAGGACCTCCCGCAAGGGTTTGATGATGGCAAGTTCAATTCCGCCCTTTGATGCATGTTTCTGTCCTAGTTTTTATAAACATAACCCCGTGGCCTATTTTATAAAATTGCATGGTTTTACGTGCTGTAAACATGGTAGGATAGCCACCCTTGTTGTGATAACCATACTTTGACCATCTGATTTTATAAAGAAAATGCGTGTGTGTGGGAAGGGATAAAATGTGGTTGTGAAAGACGAGTCAGACGGGTTGATGGCATTTTTGTGTGAATTGCCGTCGGTGTGCTCATACCTGTGTGGTAGGGCAAGGAAGGAAGATATCCATCCTGTCACCCCTAAGGACCGAGTTGATGTGTCATCTCACCTAGCTTCCTGTCGTGCAAACCACTTGACCGTTGTATGGGCAACGGCTTAGCATAAGTCCCACTAGTTAGCCTGATAGCCATCAGGAGTGCTGAGAGCAACGGGTGATCAAGGAGAAGGGATAAGCTCTGTGTGACTTATGGCCCCGGTTAAACCTCGTAGATAGGTCGAATGACCCCTTGATGGATCCCGTGGTGGTTAGTCAGGTCTAGCTTAGGTGGGTAAGTGGCTTTGTTGGGATCTGCACCGACACTAAGGTGATCGTGCTGCGGTACCCCACCTGTGGGTAAAGTTGCACACCTCTGCAGAGTTAAAAATCTATTCGAATAGCCGTGCCCACGGTATTGGGCAAGTTATGGTGTGGTCACATAACTAGTGTTTTTTTTTCTGGGAATGGTTGGGCTGGTGTGAGTTGTTTGGGAAAGTGTCCGGCAGTGGCGCCGTATGCTACGGCGGACGGGGAGTCCGGTAGCAACTTAAAACTTGGATCCTGTGTGGATCGACATCGTGTGCTCCTTGGTACTGAAAAACTTGTTTTGGAAATGTTTTAAACAAATCTTTGCGTACAACCCAGTTTTCCGCAAATGAACCATAACCTTATCCTTGGATTGTCCTGTGCACTGATTTCTGTTATACCCCCTCTATGGGTGTGATTGGACTTGCTGAGTACGTTTGTACTCACCCCATTCTTATTTTTACAGTGGAAGACCCAGACTACGTCCCCAAAGACATCGAGTAGGGTTTCGTCCTGCACCCAGTCTTGCCTGTGGTTAAGGCCACCGTTGGAGTTCCGCATGGCGCAAGACTCTGATGATCCTCTTTTTGTAGCTAGTGTAGTAGTGTGGGTTTTAGTTGTAATCCTCGTGATAGTGGCGCTTCACTGCCTATTACCGCGTAGAGTTGTACGGTGATGTACCATCTGATGTAATAAAAGTGTTATCAGCCTCCTGGGACTGATAAAGCAACACTTTTAAGTCTTCCCTGATGGGGGGGATGCTTCAAGTACCAGGCTCTTGGAGCTTTCTTTAATCTATAGATAGCATTGTCCAATCTGCAAACATGATTTGGAAATCTAGCATCCTCAAAACCTAGTGGCTGTCTTACATAAACCTCTTCCTCAAGAATACCATGAAGGAACGCGTTCTGTACATCTAATTGCCTTAGACACCATCCTCTGGATATTGGAATAGATAGCACAAGTCAAACAGTAGCAATTTTAACAACCAGGCTGAAAGTATCTTCATAATCAATCCCATATTGTTGTTTCAAACCTTTCGCTACTAGTCTTGCTTTTGAATACATCAATGCTCCCATCTGCTTTCCTTTTCACTTTGTAAACCCACTTGCAATCAATTAAATTGTTACCTTGGGTTGCTGGAACTAAGTGCCAGGTTTTGTTCTTGTGCAAAGCTTTCAATTCCTCCTCCATTGCTTGTTTCCATCGTGAATCATCGAGTGCTTCTTGTAGATGATCAGGTTCACCTGTAGAACAGAAGTTTCCTAGCGAATAGTGCCGTCAATGAACAATTTTTGTTTGACAATGCCACTTTGTGACCAGGACTATGTTTAAACTTCAAGCCCATAGAGGATACCCTGAGGTGGTAGATTGTAGGTGGGGTGTCATCGAGATTAGGAACTTGAAGGTGCAAGGAACACGAAATTTTAGACAGGTTCGGGCCGCAATATGCGTAATACCCTATATCCTGTGTGGTGGTTTGTATTGCCTTAGGTGTTATATTTTGGAGAGGGTCCCCGCCTACCCTTATATAGTCTGGGGGACAGGGTTATATAGAAGTCCTAGCCAAATACAATCTCAGGAGTCCTACCCGAGTACCACTCAGATAGTTTTCTTATGTTCCAAGGAGTCCTACTTCTGTACGAGTAGTTACAATTGGTGTAGAACGTGGGCCATGTTGCATCCCTTATCCTGGAAAATATACGTCATATGCGCAGTCCCATGGTCCCAGATCTGACAAGCCTCTGAGCTCTTCTTAGTAGACTACTGTAGTCTTCTTGGTACTTTTGATGGTGTCTTCGAGTTCTTCTGAACTTCGTCTTGAAGGTGTCTTCCGAGTACTTCCTTGGCTGCATCGAGGTTGTGAGGTGCTCATAACCAAGTAGTTTTCAAGTCTTCTTTTATATGGGGTGCGATTAAACTCGCACACCATATAGAGTAGCCCCCGAGCCTTAGGTTGAATCGAAGAATCAGGCTGAGGGTCAAATTAGTCTTGAATCTTCTTTTCTTATCTTTCAAAAATTCAAAAAATAAGCCATCGATGACACATGTCCCGCAGCCTCGGAGCCTTGAATCCAAATCCTAAGGCTTGGAAGAAAAAGATCCAAAGAGTCGTGGTCTGGATTGTGGAAAAATTAAGAATTTGATTTGATGGTTAAAATGAGTAAATTGGTTTAGAAATTCAAAAATCCCTTTTTTCGGGATAGCATCTCTGAAAAAATGGTTAAGAAAATAACTTTCCTAAAGTAACCCAAAATTAACGCTCAAAACAAATCTTATCCAGATATTAGGTTTAAGCACCGGATCCCTGATAGCCATAGCCCATAGCGCAAGGAGCATGGCCGCATGCATGTGTAGGAACATAGGTGTATTGAAGAGTCGAGATCTCACAGATTAAAGCATGTGCTACTCGGATATTTTAGCGACCGTTAAGAGAAAAGTAGAGGAGCCAGCGCTGTGCGAAAAAGAAAATGCTCTTGGAGTGCATATTATACACCCATTAGGTGTAGTCCCAACTACAAGCCCGAAGCTGCATGAATAGTGAGCAACACAATTATGGTGTGGCCGTGGAGGCACATGGTTAATATCCAGGGATACAAAAAATGTTAAAGCATGACTTAGCTTGATTCGTGGGCAATTTTTCGATGAAGCCGTAGCGCTCGTCGATGGAGCTGCGACGGTTTGTTGATGAAGCCTGACTAGTTGGAGTCGATTCCGACTAGTTATTGACAGTGTGAGGCCCGCTCCCAACTAGTTTTTTAGTCGAGACGAATAGTCGAAGTAGTCATTGGTGGGTCACCAAGCATCCTGGCGAAGTCAAAATAGTTGTAGCATGATCCTTGTTGGTAGCTTCCGTATAGTAGTTGGAGCAGTCATCTCCGATCTTTGGCAGGTGATCCGAGTCATCCTCCAATGCGGAGAGGGTCTCGAATCGCATGGCCTTCTAGTAAACAGTGGCTGTGTTGTGTAGCCTGAAAGATAATCAGGTACATAGATCCTCAGATCGAATCAGATCCGATCGGAGGAATCCTGGTGCAGCACGAGTTGAAGTCGCATTGAAAACGTACTCCTCCTTGATAGGGAGCCGCGTCTAGTCAAGGTTGTCGATGAACTCGTCGAGACCACTGCGTTGGCTTGCCGTAGATGCCTCTGACTTCATGTCATCGATGAGGTGCCAACGAAAGCTGCCCGCACCATCAGCAACGCAGACGCACGAGCCGAAGATGAAAGTTGCTGCTGCAGTTGAAAGATGCCATCGAGTTCGCCGGTGGATGCTCGATGAACACCCCTACCTGGCGCGCCAGTTGTCTGTTTTTAACCTCCAAGCCCACCGAGGGATACCCTCGAGGTGGTAGATTGTAGGTGGGGTGTCGCTGAGATCAGGAACTCGAGGGTGCAAGGAACACCAAACTTTAGACAGGTTTAGGCCGCTATATGCGTAATATCCTACGTCCTATGTGGTGGTTTGTATTGACTTAGATGTTGTATTTTGGAGGGGGACTCTACCTGCCCTTATATAGTCTCGGGAGATAGGGTTACATTAAACTCCCAGCCAAATACAATCTCAGGAGTCCTACATGAGTACCACTCAGTTAGTTTCCTTGTGTTCCGGCTATGACTAGTTCTACTTCTATACGAGTAGTTACAATTGATGTAGGGTATGGACCATGTCCCATCCCTTATCCTAGAAAATGTACATCATGTAGGTATTCCCGTGGCCCCGGGTCCGATAGGTGCTGGTGCTTGCACCGGACACAGAGATGGAGATGGCGGCGCTGGCGCTGGAGGTGATGCAATCGTCGTAGGCGCAGGAGATCCAGGCGATGTTGTCCCCCCTTGGTCGGTAGCGGGAGCGTCCGGAGCCGTGCAGGAGCGGCCGACAGCGGGGTACGTGTCGGCGTAGAGCTGGTCCCCGCGGCGCCGGAGATTGCATGTCCCTGCGGTGTTCTGGTCGGCGAATCGCATGGGATCCAGCGCCTGTGTTGGGAGGAGGATCTCCCTGGGTGTCAGCGCCATTGTCCTCATCTAATACATGGTAATTGCCTTTAAACTGAGGTGTTTGTGCTCCATTTTCACCTGGATTTTGCCCTGCATTAGCCTGCACATCATGTTCAACACTAGGGGCACAGTTATGATCATTAGTAATATTAGGATCTATGCGATTTACTACCCCACTACTAGTATAAAAAGATGCTCAGGAAGTAACAAAATTTCCTTTTTGTAATCTTGCTCCGGCATTCTCATGAAGGGCCTCAAACGGGAACATTGATTCGTCAAAGACCATGTATCGGGATATGTAAACTCGTCCAGTAGAGACGTCCAAACATTTGACCCCTTTGTGCATGGAGCTATATCCGAAGAACACACATCTTTTGGAGCGAAAAGAGAGTTTCTTGGTGTTGAAAGGTCTTAAGTTCAGCCAGCATGCACAGCCAAAAACTCGGAGGGAGGAGTAGTCCTGCATTTCCTTGAGAAGAAGCTCTACCGGTGTACGATAGCCAATGACTTTGCTTGGTAGAAGATTAATCAAATATGTTGCCGTCAAGAATGCTTCATCCCAAAACTTCAAGGGCATCGAAGCATTAATTTGCAAGTAGAGCTAATCCAACATCAACTATGTGTCAATGCTTTCTTTCTGCTGACCCATTTTATTGATGAGCATGAGGACAAGATACCCTATGAGCAATACCAATTTGCTGAAGAAATGAATTCAATCCTTCATATTCTCCAGCCCAGTCTGTTTGCATGGACAAAATCTTCTTATTAAATTTTCTTTCAGCTAAACTCTGAAAATTCTTGAAGACTTGAAACACATCTGAATTTTTCTTTAACAAATAAATCCATGTGTATCTACTGTAATCATCTATAAAGCTTACGTAGTAAGTATGTCAACCAACCAAAACAGGAGCTGGTCCCCAAACGTCAGAATGAATGAGCTCAAGAGGAGTAGTAGACACATTACAAGACTTGGCATATGGAAGCTGACGGCTCTTGGCCCTTTGACACGAATCACAGATTGACTCATTACTAGTATCATCAAGAAAAGACAAATTGTTCTTGACATGCTTAACAATAGGTAAAGCGGGGTGACCTAGACGACTGTGCCATCTACTCTGTCATCTATGACTAGATGGTTTGCTGACTCCAAACACTACTTTATTTCCTCCTGCTCCTGCTGTGTCCAGCCCTAATGGGTAAAGCCCTCCTTCACATCTTCCTCGATGAAGGACTCTCATCGTTGCCCAGTCCTTGATAAGGAAAAAAGTTTGGATGAAACTCAAAATATACATTATTGTCAAGGGCTAGCCGATGTACTGATGCAAAACTTTTGTGAGCGCTTGGAACATGCAAAATATTTCTCAAGAACAAATTTCTTACTGGGGTATGTAAAGACGCATGACCAATATTACTAATTTTCATACCTGAACCGTTTGCAGCATGTACTTGATCATGTCCTCCATACTTGTCTCTCACGGACATCTTCTCCAAGTCTCCAGTAACATGGTCTGACGCACAACTATCCATATACCAGTTGGTGACAACACCATATGCAGCAGATGGTCCTCCTCCTGATTTGATCCCGCTGCTTTGCTGCTGGTAATCATCATCGTGTCTGTACCAGCACTCCAAAGCATTATGATTTGGCTTGTCACAGATCTGACAACGAGGCTTGGTGCCTTGTCCGGTCTTGGAGTTGTTGTGAGCACTGCTGTTTCCTCCAGAGCCTCAACAACCACGACCGCGTCCACGGTTGTTACCACGTCCACAATTGTTGTAGCTTCCTCGGCCTCTAGAGGCTGAATTAGCTGAAGACTGATACTGTCCTCCATTATGCTGATCTTGCAGCATCTCTAATGGCAGCTTATATGACATAACTTGGGCATACAGATCATTAACAGAGATGGGATCTGAGCGCCCAAGGACAGAAGAGACTATGGGATTATAATCATAATCAAGACGATTCATGATAAAAGATACCTCTCGCCGTCGTCAATAGGCTTCCCTGCGGCAGCGAATTCATCTCCAATGGTCTTCATCTTGTTGAAGTACACTGCAACGCTCATGCTTCCCTTCTTGAGGCTTGGAAGTTGCATGCGTAGATTTGTGACTCGTGCATGTGATTGTGCCGAGTACATGCCTTCTAGCGCCCTCCAAACTTCTGATGCCGTCTTCAGCGTAGCCACCTGAGCTAGCACCATAGTGGAGAGGGAATTAACTAGGTATCCAAGTACCTGTTGGTCTTTTGCCAAACAAGTTGAGTACGCTGGATTGGGGACGACTTGCTTCTTGTCATCCTCAATGGTCTTGGCCGGTGCTGCTTCTGTTCCGTCGAGGATGTCATCAAGTTGTGCACCCCTGATCGGAGGTAACACCTGCGCCTTCCACAGTAGGAAGTTGTCGCGGCTGAGTTTCTCATAGACCGGTGGTCTGAGATGAAATGCAGCATTGGATGAACTCGACGCCATAGCTTTAGATGTATCTAGAGCGGAAGGTAGCTCTGATTACCATAAAAGAATCCAAGCAATAGGTTAATGTGGCTGCCTATCTTGGCTAGCACACGGTTTCGTGTTAATATATATAGGGAAGAACCCTAGGGATTACAAGAGTTTGATTACAACTTGTAGTGCAAGATACTCGGTTTAAACCAGCTCTATCTATACAAGAACTATCGTAACAACATTGGTTAACCGAGTACTTGTCACATACGCTTAATTTGTTACACATGATATGGATTCTTCTAACAGGCTATGCGCATAGCAAAGCTACAGAGTACGGCAGGACGTCGCGGAAGCTGATGAAAATTGCAATAGGCAAAGGAGGAGAGGTAGTGTACATACCATACCTCAGGCCGGTATTGCGGCTCGTTGGCAACGAGCAGAGGCTATCAACGGTGTACGAGGGTGCCTTTGGTTGGGCTTTTACACCTGCTTTTACTTTTGCAAAAGCCAAAAGCCAACCAAAGGGCTTAAATGCCCTAGGTGCTTTTGCCCAAAAGCAGCTTTTACCGTAGTACAAATGCAAAAACACCTCCCCCTGCTTTCAGTGGCTTTTGGGGCAAAAACTTACCCACCTACCACTGATTATGAAAAAAAGGTTCATTCTATCCCACCTCCCGTCCCCATCCGCTCTATCCCGCCTCTCCTCCCCGCCCCGCCGCCGCGCCGCCCGCCCCCGGGCCCGCCGCTGCGTCGCCCCACGCCGCCCCGTGCCGCACCGCCCGCCCCCCAGGCCCACCGCCGCGGCGCCCCGGCCGCCCCACCCCGATGCAACCCACGCCACGCCGCCACGGCCGGCCTGACGCCGCGCTGCCCGCCCGAGGCCGCGCCACCCCGGCCGCCCCAACGGCGCGGCGCCCCGGCCTGCCACCGCGCCACCCTGACGCCGCGGATCCAGAGTACCCCGGCCGTCCCACCCCAACGCGCCCGCACAAGGCCGCGCCACCCCGGCCGCCCCGACGTCGCACACAGCACACAGTTTCCCACAGCATATAGTTTCCCACAGCTCATAGCTGCTCTAACAAAACAGTCTTCTGCTTTTCCCATAACAGATTTTCACAGCAGCTTTTCATAGCCCACAGCTTACAGCAGCTTTTCCAAAAACCACAGCCTAACCAAACACACCCTCAGTTGTGGCGCGTAAAGCAACTGATAGGAGTTCGATGGTATTTTTCAGTGGGTGTTCGGGAGCAATGGAGTCAGGTGGCAAGCTAGCATGGTCGAGGTGTTGAGCAGCTCGCTGATGTTCTACCTATGATGGATAGACTAGGCCGGACAGTTCGCGGGCACATGGCCAGTAGTCCAGGATGGCTGGCGGACAGTTCGCTTGGAGGGTGAACATACTGTGGTGCATCGCGGAGAGACTGGCGGCGACAGGCTAGTCAGACCATGGGTCAGAGGCGACGACAGGTTCGTTGATAATGACATAGCAGCGTGGCGGCTGACGGGTTATCTTTCTCTGTGGCGTGGTGACACATGGCGCGAGCTCATAGTGCAGGTTTGTATGGGAAGAGTTTGAGTGGTTCCAAATCAGCAAGGGCATGGATCGATTCAAGTTATGGCCATGATTTCTGAAGTGTAGATCGAAGGGCACGATGAGGCTTCAAGGGCTGAACTGGAAGGAAGTACAGACAACGGATGTTTGTACTTGCAACCGGAGTAATCTGGTTGATCAGGGCTGCAAGAGACTATGGTGTAAGATGTCTGGCGTAGTATGTGTTATCGCCATAATTTGACTGGGCCAAAGGATGGGCTGAGAGCAACATGGGCCGAAGGAGATCATCGTGACGGTTTGCGAATCGGCTTTTGTGCGAGCGTATTAAGGATCGGGATGGCCATGTATCTAGTAAGGATAGTTTTACATAGTAAGTTAGAGATTGTATCGTAATCAGCTAGGGTTAGTTAAAAAGATCAAGTCTCCGGACTATAAATATGTATCGTGAGATTCAATAAAGAAGGATCCAACATTCACAACAAACTCTCGGCGCATCGCTACACCTTTTTCCAAGGGTTTCTCCAGGTAGTCGGCATGCTGCTCCGATCATGCTCTGCATGGTCGGAGCAGCGTCATGTTTATCTGTTTATCTTTGTGTTTCTCGTACTGAAGCGTTGTTGATGGCGAGTGACACTAGTTATCTTAAGCGATTATGATACTGCATTAGTTCTGAATAGTATATCTATGCTCTGCTTGCTGTTTGTAATCGTTTAGCTGCCCTTGTACGTGATCCCAGGTGCAAGGGCAGCACCTTGCTCTGTTCTTGCTTAGTAGATCTAATCTGTTATGGTAGTTCTTTGTACTACAAGGATTTGGTTTAATATTCGTATGATTAGACCCTTCAAAAGGGTTGAACGTTCCGGCTGCATGTCTGGTGCTTTATGGTAATCTAAGGAGGGATTGTTCCAAGAATCGGCTTGTTAGTTGGTTTTTAGGCCTCTTTTTGGGTTAGCGTCTTGTTATCTTTCATGTTCGTTAGGCTTAACCATGCGTAGGATGTTCCGGTTACACGGTAAAGACTTTTACTGTCGTAGATTCGATTAGCTTGGTGATTACAGAGCATGCTTTTATCTTTTCTATCGGATTCATGTTAGTAGATCTGATCTATTAAACGAGTACAATCGGCTTCTTTCAGCCGATTTTGAGGGTTACCCGGGGATCCGACCTAGTACAAGAATAGGTCCGACCTAGTAATTCACCAAGCCAGGGCGTGTGCCGGACTTCTGGGCTGTTGGCCGAGGGATCGGGACCCACCAGCCGTCTCGGAAGCCTCCCGGCTCCTCGTGTTGCCTGTCGCTGCTCGCCGGTGGGTTTTGACCGACAACACATTCTGGCACGCCTGGTGGGACTTCATCGACTATTTCCTTCGACTACCTCGACTACAATAGACTGCATCATCTTCTTCGGCTACATCGACTTCCGTTGTTAAGATGCCGAACGAGAACCCGATTACTTATGAAGAGTTGTCTAATGAGTACAAGTAGAAGTATAATGAAATAAAGGCTGCTTTTGAAGCTGATCTCATCGGCTCATATGAAAGGACCTGTCACCACGGCATCAGATGGAAGGGATTTTCATCTGAAGGTGCACTCGATGAAGTGGATCTGTCTACTCCTATGGAAGAACGCACGCGAGCTCTCCGCCAGGAAGTCAACTACATGGTGGCTCATTCGTTACATCGACATTCTAAGAGTCTGGTGAACACCCTTGAGCGCGTTGCGGTACGTGTGGTGCAGGAGATTATGAAACACCAGTACTCTCCAACAGGACCTACTTTAGGGAGTCATAAAGGGGAGTTGCCTTCTCAAGCCAAGCCACCAGTGCCTTACACATTTGCAGCTCCAGAGCAACATAATTCTCTAGCATACGTCATATACAAGGTGGGAGGTGACCCTGCTGATCACCAATTCTTCAGTGAACCCCCCAAGGAGGTACCGCATGGGTATGTTTGTGCGTATATACCGGATGGCGGTAACCCGGCGCAACCCACGCAGAGAACAACTGGGGGAACATCTGTAGTCAATGCCGACAAATAGGCATGGCTGGCTACTTACACGACAGGGCCGAGTCACGAAGGTACGCACTCGGCCCCAGGAGTTCATATAGTGGATCAGATTAGTGCCATTTTGAGAGATCAATTTGGCATTCTCCCAAGAAGGCGAGCGATCGGCTACACCAAGCCGTATCCAAGCGAGTACGACTTGATTCCCCTACCGCCCAAGTATCGGCTGCCTGAGTTCACCACGTTCAGCGGAGCGGAAGAATCTAGCTCCATAGAGCACGTGAGCCAATATCTGGCGCAGCTAGGGATGATTTCGGTGTCGGATCCATTGCGAGTGAGGTTTTTCTCGCAGTCTCTCACAGGGCCGGCTTTTGGATGGTATACATCATTGGGTCCTGATTCTATCCGCACCTGGAAGAAGCTAGAGGAACAGTTCCATATAAAATATCATTCAGAAGCTGCAGAGGCTGGGATTGCTGATTTGGCACAGGTCCGCCAGAAGCGGGGAGAAACGGTGGTGGAATACATCCAGCGTTTCAGAGAAGTTAAGAACCGGTGCTACTCGATTCGGATTTCAGCAAAAGAGGTAGTTGAATTGGCGTCTTTGGGATTGGTAAAACCGATCAGAGATCTGGTTTTCCAGCTGGAGTTCATGTCACACCCGATTTATAAGAACAAAAACCGAGCAATCATATATGCGCCAGGATCAAGTCATGCATATATACAACAGAATCATCAAGATATCACAACATGTATCTCAAAATAAAAGCGTATAAATCGTAAATGAATATCTTTATTACAACTGAATCAAGAATCAGTTCAAGGAATGCGGAAGCGTAAATAAATACATGAAGAATAGGGCGCCACAGGGACGTCGGCTGGGAGACAACGCCTAGAAATCGTCAAGTCCACTGATGTAGTCCTCCACGTTGCCTGGTACTGAGCAGCAGTCAAAGATACCCCAAAGAGAATAGAAGAGTAGAGAAGGCAAGTGTGAGTACACAACTTATACTCAACAAGTATAACACGAATTATGAGGCTCTAAGGTTAGCTGACTCAACTGCATTAATTTAATCTTGCCAAATTTTATTAAAACTATTTACTACAAGTGGATGAATTACCATAACCCAAGTTACATAATAATTAATCAAAATTAACCATGAGTCTACTGAAAACCAAGCCAAACCACCAAAGGTAAACCTCACTAATCAGACGAAGGATTTGGGCCGCTCATGACCGTGAGCACGGCTAGTATAGCAGTTTTACACTCTCGAGAGGTTGCACAACTTTACCCACAAGCCGTGAGCTACTCTAGTTCTTCATCACACTTCTGTAGGTGAGATGACTAGCAAGCACACTACGAGACCGTTACAAAGGATCATGTTAGTAAGGTGTAACCGCTAAGGTTTCTGGACCAGCAACGATGGGGCCCACCTCACGGGGGTACAAGCACACAGCACAGACCAAGCCGGAGGAGCAGGGAAAATTGAAGCTTACCACCCCTCTTGCCCCGCAGGTAAGTTACTCCCAAACCAAAATGACCTAATTAGTAAGTCAAGACCGTCCCATTCCAGTCTTGTGGTTGCGCGGTTGTCCCAGGTTGTCGCTCTATGAACCGGTCCTTATGGAGAGTGGCCAACCAAGCACTAAGCACTGTGCTGGCCCCGTAAACCAAGTTTCTATAAAAACATCTTTTAACGAGACGTGAGCCGCTCAAGCACACAGCACAGAGGCCACTCTCGGAATTAAGTTGCATATGCCATTAATCAAATTTAATTAAAAAGGACCGTTATATGCGAGAGCGCAGCACCTAGCACAACTAACCAAAATGCAACCGAAGGTATTATATAAAGGATAACAGTGGCTAGGAAATCCTTATAGGCATACAGTATTAAAATGCAGTATAAAATTGTATTTAAGAGTGATAGGATGTTCATGTTATACTTGCCTTCCTCAAAGTTCTCCTGCTGCTGCTCAAAGGGCTCTGAAGAAGGTGGCTCCTGGTACTCCTCCAATGGCTCAACATCTACTCATCATCGCAACGCCAAAACATGGTCCACACATGCACATACATACAAACAATGGCAAAAGATAAGAAACAGTACAACAATATAGTAAAACAGCACACAAAACTAAGCTAAAACTATTCTACGCGTTACAACGATTGCGTGAGCGTGAAAACCACCTAAAACGGAGCTAAGATGCAAAAACTAGGGTTAAAACAAGGTCCAGGGGCTTTTCTGTAAGAAAATAGGAGTTCCAGGGGGTTCTGCGCAAAAACTAAGGGCTTAAACCTAATTAAAGGTTAGACTTAGGGTCTAACCTACAAAAACACAAGGCATGGATGGCGGGTTCTAATTCTAGGAATCTCAGGGGCCTAAACCTTAAAAATAGGACCAGGGGTGGACTGCGGGTTGATTCCTGGAAAACATAGGGGCTCTTTAGCAAAACTCGCGGGTTGAAGCGGTATCCTTTAATCTGGGCCACCGGATCTAATTCTAACGGCCTAGATTGGATCTCACCCGCGAAGCGGTATGCGCGATTCTCACCCGTTAGATCTGGATCCGACGCTCCAGACTCTCTCTTCACTCGGATCTAATACGGTGCACTAGATCCAGGATGGATGGCTCAGATTCAAACTTAGGGTGAACTGGTATCTTTGGCTTTGATCCGCTGGATCTGTATCCAATGGCTACAGTTCGATGAGATCGGGATCTAATCAGGGGCGCTGATTGCAGATCGGACGGCCCGGGCTAAAGGGGGCGCGACCGGCGGCGCTACGACGCCGGTGACTCGATCCCGCGGAGGCGCAGCTCAGGGTTCGCCAGAGCTGGGCGTTCCGGATGCTCCTGTGGCTTAGACTACTCGAGCTCGGGTCTGAGAGCACCACCGTGGCACGTGGGATCCATCTAGGGCTGTGGCTAGGCCTTTCGAGGCTCGGGCTACGCACGCGGCGGCGAGGGCGGATCGGCACGGCGGCGCTCGCCGGCGTGCGGCGCTCTGGGCGCAAAGGTGAGCTACGGTCTACCCTAACCCACGCAGAAGGAACAGGGATGCATGCTGGGGCTCACCGAGGACTTGGGTTGGCCGGAGCTGGAGTGCAGGGCGGCCGTCGATGGTGGCCGGGCGGCGGAGGTGGTCGAGGCTCACGGGGAAGGTCGGCGCAGAGGGACTCCGGGGTGCTGGGCGCCTTGGATCGCCTCAGGGGGTGCCTGTGGTGGTGTGCAGGGGGTCAGAACGGCCAAAACGCCACCGGTGGCGAGGAAATTACCATGGCGGAGCAGCTCACCGGCGGCGGCTCCTTGGCGAAATTTCGGCGATGCAGAAGCTCGGGGCTCAATTGCCGGGCTCGGGGATATCCCTGGGGCTGAGGCGAAACTGTTGCAGGGCTCAGCGGGGTCGGGGGTGCAGCGGAGCGGTGGCTCGACGGCGACGCAGAGGAGCCGGCGCGGCAGAGCAATCGGGCGGCGGCGCTGAGGGTGTCTCGGGTTCTGCGAGACTTAGGGTTAGGGTTCCAGGGGGCGGGGGAAACCCTTTTGTAGGGTGGCGGGGCAGCCTCGGCGTGAGGGCCTAGGGAGGGGGCTCGCTGGGGATCTCGACGGCCGGTGCGCGTCGGGGAGAAGAGAAAGAGGAGAAGAGGAAACTAACTGGTGGGACCGGGACGTCAGTGAGGGAGAGAGAGAGAGCAAGCGTGCGGGCTGGGCCGAGCTCGGGCGAGCTGGGTCTCGGGAGCGAAGGGAGAGGGGAGTGGGAGATGGGCCGCCGGGGAAAGAAGCCGGCCCAAGAGGGAGGAGGGGGAAGGAGAGCAGGCCGGGCTAGACGCTGGTGGTTTGGGCTGCTTTCTCTTCTCTTTTTCCTTTCCCTTTTCTATTTCTTTCCTGATTTCCAAACTCAAATCTATTTGAATTCAGATAAACTTTAAATTCAAAACCCTATGCACTCAACACAATTAAAATTATGCTCCAGCATGAATGCACAAACACGTTGATCCTATGATTAATTTTAATTTCTTGTGGTATAAAATTAATTTAAATGCAGGATAAATCAAGAAAAACCTTAGAAACTTTATTTAAGCCAAAATAAATTCATTGAAAAGTAGGAAATTTACATTAGGGTGTTACAATTCAACTCTTTAGCACATCTGGCACAAAAGATGACAGTATATGAGCAACGCCACGCAGAATTATACCAAGACAAGTTCAAACGTCAAGTAGTAATGGTTGACGCTGAAGACTTCGAAGATTCTGGGGATAACCAAGAGATAGCAGTTGTAGAGTGGGCAAGGGGGGCAAAACCCATGTCCTGCAAGTGGGTGAAACAACAAGGACCTTCGAAAGGTTTTGATTTTGACGTGAGCAAGGTCGAACAAATATTTGACTTACTCTTGAAGGAGAAGTAGTTGAAGTTCCCTGAAGGTTGCAAGATCCCAACAGCTCAGGAGCTCCAGGGGAGATCATACTGCAAGTGGCATAACTCTTTCACTCACGGTACCGGTGACTGCAAGGAACTCCGGCGACAGATACAATCGGCTATTGAGCAAGGCCGATTAATCTTGGGGTAGTACGCCATGAAGGTTGATACTCAACCATTCCCGAATGTAAACATGGTGGAAGGGTACGACCGGTCAACACATTGTCAGCTGGATTTTACGTTCGGGATTAACATGGTAGGACACACTCACGACAGCAGGAGGCCGATTCCCACGATCGGCCCCAAAAAGAAGAAAGGGACTATATCACTGAAGAGCAGGTGAGGCACGTCAGGAATCAACGACCGGTTTCCTCTCATCTTCTGAGAAAATACCAGTATCAGTATCAACAGCGTCTCCAACGCGAGACTGAAGAAGAAGAATACGAGCGGCGCACTGGGAAATGCCTCAGGAAGCGAGAGGATATGCGAGATCATTGGTATTGCCTGTTCTTCAAGTATTGTTGGGATTCTGGTATGAAACGATTACCCACTCTTGAGGATTGCCCAGAGTGCAAGTCTCAGAAGCAAGATGCAAGAAGTGCCTCAGTTTTTCAGCGTTTAGGACCAGTGCAGCCCCGCCATGGACAAGCCGAGTCATCACGCATAGGGGGGAACTTAGAAGGTGATGAAGACAAATGTCACCGACCACGCTGGTGTCCTGATGGGCTTAACCGGTCCTAGAAGTGGAGGGTGCAACGGTTGTGCAGCCTAGAAGAAGCTGAGGCTCAATATTTGGAAACGCTAAGGAAGGCGCGACCGGATTTGGCGGAGAAAGTTCACTGCCCCCAAAAATCAGAGGCAAGTTCTTCCAAGAAGGTGTGGCATCCCAAGAAGTCGAAAGCCGATGTAAAGACATCGGCTGATGCACACATGGTGTTTGTTCTTCTTGTAGAGTTTCATGTACCGGGCCATGAGGAGGTGCCAGTGGCTTAGCTTGACTTGGAGCCACGGCCAGTCATATTTGAGAAGCCCCGATAGAGGAATTACAAGCACCTGAAGGCTCGATATCTCAAGGGTTACATAAACGGCCAGCCTGTCAGCAGGATGCTAGTCGACACAGGAGCAACGGTTAACATAATGCCATACTCAGTGCTGCGCCGGTTGGGGCATTCTGTTGGGGATCTGATTAAAACCAACATCACGTTAAGTGACTTCAACAGACAAACTTCGGAGGCGCAAGGAGTCCTCAGCGTGGATTTGATGATAGGAGGCAAGACCGTCCCTACTTCATTTTTTGTTGTCAACAGCAAGGGCTCGTACACCATCCTGCTTGGGAGAGATTGGATCCATGCCAATATCTGTATCCCTTCTACAATGCATCAGTGTCAGATTCAATGGGATGGAGATGAAGTAGAAGTAGTCCATGTGGACGATTCTATTGAAGTTTCACATGCCGCCATGAGTGTCTGGGACACGGAGGACCTGGAGCCGATCTCAGGGATTATCTTAGAAGGTTGCGACCGCATCGAAGCTACAAAAAATGGGGTGAGGCTGGTCTTATCCACTAGCCTTACGGAGTAGACGGGGTGCCAAAGTTAGTTTGTACCAAGTGTCAGTTCCGGGGCCATGGGACTGTGTACATAACATAGTTTAAAGAGGTTTAAGAGATTAAGTATGTCTTATCTCTTATTCATCTTATTTATCTCTTATTTATCCCGTTTAAGTAGGAGATAAAGCTAACCGATACAAAGGGAATCTACTCGAGATATGTTCTGGTATGATTCCTTAGCTGGTGTTGGTTAGTATCCTTGTAACCCTGGCCTCCTGGATATATAAGGGGGGACAGGGACCCTCTCAAAACAAGATCTTTAGATCATTCTACACCAAAGGCAATACAAACCACCACACAGGACTTAGGGTATTATGCACCTCGCAGCCCGAACCTGTCTAAGTTTTGTGCTCCTTGCACCTTCGGATTCCTGATCTCAGCGTCTCCTCACCTAAAACTTACCATCTTGGGTATATCCCTCGGTGGGCAGCCGGTTAAACACCGACAGCTGGCGTGCCAGGTAGGGGAGCACGTTGAAGATCCACCGGCGAGCTCGATGGCATCTTTCAAATTCGCCAGTAACCTCGACAAGTTCATTGACGATCTTGACGACTTGTCGATCCATGCTCCCGCCGCAAAGATCGAGGTGGAGTCTGCTCCCGGCGCGACTTCACCCGGCACTGCGGTAACTTCCCTTGGGTTGGACTCATTCCAATCTTAGGATTCGCGTAACCAATCCCGATTCTACACCCAAGCCGTTCACCTGAAGGCCGTGCTGGCACCCACCGTGGGGCACCTCGACTTCGTGAGGGCGATCGGCTCCGACTAGTCAAGCTTCATCAACAAACCGTTGTAGCTCCATCAACGAGCTCCACGGCTTCGTCGACATTCACCCACGAATCAAGCTTAGTGACTTATACCTTTTCCGACTTGTTCTATGCAGGATCGGCTACCTTTTTTGGGTACGCCTCTCGACGAGCATGAAACCCTCGGGGGCTACTCCATGATCGACTACTTATCCGTGTACGACTCTCGATGGGCATGAAACCCTCCAGAGCTACACTTCGCCAACTACCTTTGCACACTGTGCATCCTCTTTGTCGCATGACGACTACTTTCTGCGCGTGTCTCCTTTTAACGGTCGCTAATCTACTCGGGTAGCACATGCCTTAATCCATGAAACCTCGGCACTTTTGTCATGCCTAATGCCTCTACACATACATGAGACAAAGATCTCATACATGCTATGAGCAACGGCTAAAACAGGACCAGGTGCTTAAATGTAACAGGTGGTCTGCTCGGGAGATTTAAATGGCCTAAAAAGGAGCTCGACACAGCAATTTTTACACCGAATAAATTTTGGTGTCTTCACATTATTACTGAGTATTACTCGATATCTTCGCATTATGCTACATAATGTATGCATTGTCTTTTTTCACATCAAGCTTCGGCAACAACCCTCCAGGCAGCACGGCGTGACATCACAGTTCTGCTAGTTCCCAGGATCGGGGGCTGGGTGAAGCACACTACCCAACATGGCTCCTTCAGCTCTCCTGGCTCGTAAGCTCGGGGGCTGGACACCGCAAAACTACTCGAAGACAAATCGTGTGAAGAATGAGAGTGCAGAAGAAACCCTAAGTCACCGCGCAGTTAAATAAACCAGCGGGAGGCTTAATTTCATTATAAACTCGGGATTTCAGAGTAACACCAATGCCACGATTCTTGGATCCTTTTACCCAAACCTGGGAAATTTGGGAGCAAGGCTCAAGGGCTGCGGGGTATGTGGCATCGACTAATTCGACCCTCAGCCTGATTCTCCAATACAACCTAAGGCTCGGGGGCTACTCCATATGGAGTGCGATTTTTCAATCGCACACCATATTAAAAATATAATTCGGGGCATGAGCACCTCATAGCTTCGATGCAGCCAAGTAAGTACTCAAAGAAGGACTTCAAGACCGAGCTTTAAGAGAAGCTGAAGACTACTTCAAAAGTACTCGATAAGCCTGCAGTACTCAGCTACGAAGAGCTCGGGGGCTTGTTAGACCCGGGGTTACGGGACTGTGTACATAACATAGTTTAAAGAGGTTTAAGAGATTAAGTCCGTCTTATCTCTTATTCATCTTGTTTATCTCTTATTTATCCTATTTAAGTAGGAGATAAAGCTAACCGATACAGAGGGAATCTACTCGAGATATGTTCTGGTATGATTCCTTAGCTGGTGTTGGTTAGTATTCTTATAACCCTGGCCTCCCGGATATATAAGGGGGGATAGGGACCCTCTCAAAACAAGATCTTCAGATCATTCTACACCAAAGTCAATACAAACCACCACACAGGACGTAGGGTATTACGCACCTCGTAGCCTGAACCTGTCTAAGTTTTGTGTTCCTTGCACCTTCGAGTTCCTGATCTCGGCATCTCCTCACCTAAAACTTACCATCTTGGGTATATCCCTCGGTGGGCAGCCGGTTAAATACCGACACCAAGGTAACAGGAGAGGCCGATCCCTGCGACTGGCCCCAAAAAATAAGAATTGAATTGTTTTTGTCATCCATGTTACATCATTATGATGATCACAAAGAGTTCTGCTCGAGTAGCTGACCATGTATTGATTGTAAAGTGGCACAAATTAATGAAAAGAACAAGCCGGCCGGTCTCTGCGATCGGCCGAATCCTTTTACATCATATTCATCGTTTATTTGCAGTGTCGACTTAATGGATGAAGGGAAACTAGGATATGGGTTTACATCTGCTGATGAGCTGGAAAAAATCGACATTGGTCCTGGGGATAAGCCACGGCCAACATTTATCGGCAAGAAGTTGAATCCAGAGTTGCGAGAGCCGATGATAGTGCTGCTGAAAGAATATGCGGACTGTTTTGCTTGGGATTACAGAGAGATGCCCGGGTTGGATAGAAGTATTGTTGAGCATCGGCTCCCTCTTAAGCTAGGATTTCGGCCGGCTAGGATTTCGGCCGTTCCAGCAATGAGCATGGCAAATAAAGGCCGAAGCCTAGAAGAAGTCAAGAAAGAAGTCGAAAAGATGTTAGTAGCACGCTTCATCAGGCCATGCAGGTATGCTGAATGGATTTCCAGTGTTGTGCGTGTACAGAATAAGGATGGCCGATGATGGGTCTGCGTGGATTTTAGAGATCTCAACACTGCTACACCAAAGGATGAGTACCCGATGCCAGTTGCGGAGATGTTGATTAATGTAGCCGCTGGTCATAAGATGTTGAGTTTCATGGATGGCAATGCTAGTTATAACCAAATTTTTATGGCTCCAGACGATATCCATAAGACCACATTCAGAGTACCAGGTGCAGTGGGATTATTCGAGTATGTGGTCACGACTTTTGGGCTGAAGAATGCTGGTGCTACATACCAACTGGCCATGAATTATATGTTTCATGACTTGATCAGTAAGCTGGTGGAAATTTACATTGATGACGTGGTAGTGAAATCTGCATCGAATGAAGGGCATTTAGGAGATCTACGGCAAGTTTTGGAACTAACCAGGAAGTTCGGGCTTAGAATGAATCCAAAGAAGTGTGCCTTTGGTGTATCAGCCGGTCAGTTCCTAGATTTTCTAGTTCATGAACGAGGAATTGAGATCGGCCTAAAAAGTCAAGAAGCTGTAAGAACAATGGTGCCACCTACTACAAAGAAGGAACTCCAATAACTCATTTGTAAGATCAATTTTGTCAGGATATTTATTTCCAATCTGTCAGGAAGAATCGAGCCATTCATGGAGCTGGTAAAAATTAAAGCCAATGACGAGTTCCGCTGGGGGGTAGAGCAACAACAGGCGTTTGAAGATATCAAAGAATATTTATCCAAACCGCCTGTGTGTGACATTCAGGTATTAGAACTATAAACACACTAAATATTACTATAAAGTGTGCATGATTGATCTTATTATGTGTGCTCAAATTTAAATGCAAAAGGGAAAAGGGACACAAATGTAATTATGAAAAATATAGGTCCTTCAGTGTTAAATGGGAGAGAATGGGAGATAAAATCAAATCATATGAAGGTTGTTTGCTGAAAGTCAAGAACTTGCTTTTAAGTCGCAAATATAAGTGAAACTACCCCTAGGATGTAAGTGTAGTGTAGTTTTTAAATAGGATTTAATTAAAGTTTAAAACTTTGCCAAGTTTTATGTTAGTTTCAAATCCCTAGCTCTTTTGCAATTGAACCTAAAAGCAAAGTTGTAGACCTTGCTAAACCCTACACTTTTGCTTTTATGCACATTTTCATTTGAGCTAAGGTTTGAAAGTTATCTAGTCTTTACAGTGGAGTCTCTACAGTTTTGAGAAATTGCAGACCGGTCCTCATCTTCCTCCTCCAGCCCCGGCTCCTCTGTTTCTTCTCTGCGCCACCCCCAACGCCCTCGCCGGCCATGTGCCATGCACCCGCCGCCTCCGCGCCACCTTTTCTCGCACCACGTGTCGCCCCTGCATCCGCGCCGCCGCTTCCCCGCCCTCGTGCTGGCTTGCTCCCGCCTCTCCACGTCGCGCCGCCGCGGCCCAAGCCGCCATGCGTGCCGCCGGCGCCGCCAGCTTCTGCTCACGCGTGCAATGCCTCTCCTGGCTTTAAGACATGCTCAGCTGTTGCTCTGTGATCTTCTTTACTCACCCGAGTGCCTCTAGTCCACAGCATTTTTCCCTTCCCGTGCGTAGCCCCTCGCCGGACCTCCGCCGCAACCCCTGGCCGCCGTCGTCAGCTGCCGACGCCACCTCCGATCCCTGATCCAGTGCTGTTAGAGCACTGCCGCAACCCACTGGTGCTCCCCAGCCCATCCAATTTCATTTTCCCGCACCCAAACATCATCTCCCGCAGCGCCGGTGAGCTCGAACCTCGCCGCCGCTCGGCCTCACTGTCGACCCGCCGATACACCACCTCTTAGCCCCGGCCAAGTACACCAGCAGCACCACATCAACCCGTAGAAGCTTCCTAGTAGCTTATTCATGGCCCTCCGACACCCCAGCCAGCGGAACGCCATGCTGCCATCGCCGCCGTTGAAAACCCGAGCCGCCCCACCGTCGACGACCCCCTTCCGCCCCACCTCCGGCCAAATTAGGTACGGTAATCACACCCCCACACCTCCACGGTGCTCATGCGCGTCCTAGCTGTCCATGTTCGCCGGCCCCTCGCCGGGAACATGAGTACGCCATCATGGCCGCCGCCAATCCACATCGCCGGCCATGCTCCACCCCCAGTTCTTGTGCAAATCACCCACCATTGAGATCAGCAGGTCCTGTAGGTTGTGTAGTGCCTGTTCTTCCCCGCTAGTGACCTCGCCACCGGCAAGAACGTGCCGGACAGACCGGCCGGCCGCCGTCGAGAGCTGGCAAGGGCACATTTGCGATTTCTTTTCCTGTTCTAAGGGCCTCTCTGTGAACTTCTGTTTCATTTCTTGTTTGCAAAGCAGCCAACTTGCAAAATTAATAGGAAATTGTAGAAAACTCCAAAATTTGTCAAACCAGTCTTGTTGGAAACTAGAAATCAAATTCTACAACTTCTATTAATATAGTTTGGTTTGAAACCCAATATTTTCAAAGTTATTTAAAAGTTTAGAAAAGGAGTATCTTGGGCATAACTTTTGCATATAAGCTTATCGTCTTGTGATTTTTGGTCTGTAGCCTGTTTAGGTTAGAACCTTGATGGTTTTCAAAATAAAATCAAACTTGTCAAATTACTTCAAACTAATTCTATTATTATGACAAGGAATTAAATACCAATAATAGAATTGGATCCACCCCCCTTGTTTCATGAGTTCATGTTTCTTAATTTATTGGATTGCAACTTTATTGTGAAGTAAAATCCTTAACTCAAGAACCAACTAATCAAATCCATGCATATCATATAGTGTCAACGACACTCAACGAGGAAGACTACGAGCTAGTCTCGGAGAACGAGCTAGGATCTTCTGAAGATCCTGCGAACGACGTCGAGACTATAACTGAAGCCCCGAACCAAAGTTCGGAAGTCTCTGACACTCCTGCCCCTAGCCCCGCTCGAGAAGGCAAGCCCTGGTGCATAACCCAGTATTTAATTTACTATAATTTTATACTTATATATTATATCTTGCATTAAGTCTAGGAGTTGAAATGGAACCCTAGATGCATGAATCCTAGAAACCTTTGTATTGTGCCTGAGTCCATATCGAATAGATGCTCTGCAAATAGGACCGGCAGAAGTCGGGTGATTTCCTGTCACTCGCGCGATATAGGAGTTGAATGTTTACTATTTTGCAATCACTATAAGGATGATGGACGGGGTCATGTGCAAGATCATGACTCGGAAAGTTACCCCGCCTGTGTTGATAAAAGTTGATAAGGTCGCAGTGTGTGGTAGTGGTGGCTAAGCGTTTGAAAGTACTAGCCACATACCGCGAAATATGGTAAAGCGGTAAGCCTAGTACCTGATTGGCCCGGCAAATGGACATGTCTCCACTCGATTATTTGGTTTCTATTATACACACGCACCGACGTGTGGGAGTACGTTCTGCGTAGCAGACAGGAGTACGATCATGTAGTCGCGCTACAGACGTATGTCCTGCACAATTGGTGTGTGTACGGTCCTGCAGTCGCTTGTGGTGGCCCTGATCCATAACCCGGAATATGAGGGAAACGGTTGCTTCGGAATAATCTTTGGATGTTTCAAGCGTGTGAGTTAGGTTTACCCTTGCAAGTTTTGGAAATTTGATTCAGAATCGTCCGTTTCTCGCGGAGATTGAGACTACTTATTCCTTCTGCCACATAGAGTAAGAACTGTAACCATCACGGAATAATTGGGATGGATGTTAATCTCTATATTGTTTGCCTAGAATAGGTGCTTACCTAGAATGGTTAATGAAATTAGAACCTGAAAGCTAAAATATGAAAGTTAGTTTGTACTCTTTGTTGCTTTTCAGCTGAAATTAAACCCAGACCACTTCAAGCCTTCATGAGTATAGTTATGGGCGAAGAATACCCAAATTCCGGGTGAACCTTGCTGAGTATTAATATACTCAGTCTTGCTGGTGAAATTTTCAGGTATGACCCTTGAGAACCCCACGGATAGTACGGCATGGCCAACCTCTGTTCCGTTTGGCTGGTCCGTGGAGTGGGATCCGTCCCCAGCTGGCAGTGACCCTCCTGAATGACGCCATACTTCGGGTTGAGTGTGGTGTCAACCCTCGCGACGTGCGTAGTCGCGTGTTAATTTTCTTCCGCTGTGAACTTGACAAGCATGTTTAGCTTGTCATTTTAAACAATGTTTGTTTATTACCTTAAGTTTGAAATGATTTGTAATAATGTTTAATATTCTATAAATTAAAAGTTGATGAGCTGTTGTGCGGCTGTAAACTTGCCTTCGTGTGAGGTAAACCTACTTCGATCCTGTTTAACCGTGGTTGCATCAAGCGGAGACCTGACACACCAACGACTTGTTTCGTTTGATGTGCGTTGAGTTAGTATCGGCTGTATAGCGATGACTAGCGCACTTGAGATGGAATGATTCAGGCGGTTCTGCCACAGCTGGTATCAGAGCTGTATATTTACTCTTACAACTGCAGCAGCTTTTAAAAAATGTTTTCAGTATAAAATTTGGCCAAATAAAAGAGTTTTACAAATTGCGTTGGATTCGTTAAGGTTGGTGCTTAGAACGCAAAGCCCTAGGGAATTATATGGAAATTATTAGGTGGCTGTTAATATATATATAGTCCCACTCTAACTCACAGCACTACTTTCGGTTAAAACTTAAATTCATGCATAACCCAACTTTATTACTTCTAAATACACCATTGAGGGAGAGGTAAGAAGGTAAGGATCCTCAGCTAACTGGGGAGTTAGCCTTCCCGTCGGTGATGCGAACCGAACGCTGTTTCTCAAGTAGTGGCCTACTTAAGATGCTGCTAATATATCAACTTAGGTTGAGTATATTGGGAGTACATGGTTCGGCGCAGGGTATGGCGTTCGCTGTTCATACCCCCGCATTTTGCGGTACCCCCGTGAATACGTCATTTCGATAACGTATGTTAACGTCGTCTGTACGGCGGTAACAGTACAGATGCTATTTCTATAGTGAATAGTACTGTTTGAGGACGCTTTCATGTCGTGCTGCCATGAAAGGTTCATGTTATATATATGTGATCTTCTATAGGTACACTAACCACGATTAAGAGGTTAAGATGGATAGGACTTATCGACTAGTTATTAGGGAGAGACGTATGTGTTATGCCACCGAAATTAACCGCGTAAGTCCGAAGATATTCGGCAGTTGTTTTGGTTGCGAGGTCGAATAGAACGTGCATGCATAATCCATCATCAAACACATGAATGCAATGTATGTTTTGTTCTTTTAAGGACGTATAGCATGTTGTTTATCTCTAGTATGGGTCAATAGGATTCTTGTGGTAGCTTTAGTTGTGTACCTTAAGCATCCATCGGATTTCTAGTCTTTGCTATTATCAGAATCGGTTGTCTTGTTCCATTTACCTTGTGAGTTCTCAGCAGGGTAAATATATCTCACCATTTGCATTCTTGTTGCAGATGGCAGCCCCTTCCAACATCTTCTGGGATCATGCATGTGACAGTTCGTGTATTTGTAATGCTAGGCATATATTTTGTTAGTGTGAAATATACGTTTGTTAAGTGTAAAGCTTGTGTATGTTTATGTGAAACTTTTGAAAATTCAAAAGTACAAGTAAAAAGGGTATTTTTGTAATTATCGAAAAACCTAAGGTTGTTTTTGCAAAATGTATTTGGGTAAGGGTAATTTCAAAATAAATGAAAGGTAGTTTTGTAAATATGTTTTCCTTATTTTATCCCTTGTAAAAATATATAGTATTTATCCAAAAATTTCATTGGAAATGTGTGTGTTGAAGTGTGTAAAAATTTTGGGTAAAGTGGTGAAAATAAGGGTGTTTATGTAATTTTATAAAAGTACAAGTCCTTTTATTTAAATGTTTGATTTACAAAAGTAACTTTCAAATTTACTTAGGACTAAAGTGTAAAAGTGCAAGTCATCATGACACATCTATCCAATCTTTATGACGAGTTTATCCCGTCATCATGACGTGTCATAAATGCTTGCATTTAGGTCCTAGATTTTATAAAATTTCATTCTTTAGGACAAACACAATTCAAATCCGACTTTTGTTCAAAGATTCATGTGTAAAAATATAAATTTTAAGTTTTTGAACTTGGGTCCTAAAGCAATGTTGTAGAGTTTGAAAAACTCTCCAACTTTCATTTTGGGCATTTCTTCATTCGGGTTTTAGATTGATGGGAAATTTTGTTTTACAAATAAGTCCTTGCAGTTTTCTGTAATTACGTATAAGCCCTTGGAGAATTCCATCCCTTCTTCTCCTCTGTTTTCTTCTCCCTGTTGTTTCCTTATCCACACCGGCGGCATGTGTCTGGCATCCATCCCTATCTCCACTGGTTTTCCCCTTCCTCTCTTCTCCATGCCGCAGCAGGGCACTTGGGCAGCAGAGACGGCCGGGCGGCTGGCGCTGGGAGCTAGCGGCGCGAGCAGCGCCGGCCCAGGCGGCGTGCGCGCTGGGCGCAGAGGGCGGCGGCGCCCCCACGCGGGCGAGGCGCGCGGCCGCGCGGCCCAACCAGCGGGCGCAACGACGGTTCGAGCGCGAGGCGCGCGGGCTGGTGGGCCAGGCGGAGCAGCGGGCTCTCGGCGGCTGCAGCCCAGGCGCGCGGGGCCGGGACGGCTCGGGAGCGGAGGCCGCGCGCGTGGGAGCGGGCGAGCGAGCCCAGGCGCGGCAAGCGGCGGCTCGGCCCGAGCGCAGGAGAGAGGAGGCGCGTTAGGCGGGGCCGGATCAGGCGCGTGGTAACGGGCTGCTGGCGGTGCCCAGCGGTTCAGGCGCGCGAACGCACAGGGGCGCACGCGAGCGGAAGCTGGAGCGTGACACAGGCGACAGCAGGAGCTGGGCGAGCGCGAGCGTGCGCAGGATGGCGGCAGGCCGGCGTTGGTGCGCGGCTCGGGAGCAGACGAGGCGTGAGCGGGAGCAGGTGATGTGGCTAGGGCGTGCACGACAGCAGGAGGCGTGGAGGTGCACGGGAGCGAGTGCGTGCGCGCGGGCGAGCGAAGGCGCATGTCATGCAGGAAGTGGACGCGAACTCATGAGCGGCACGGCTGGTAGTGCAGGAGCGATGTAAGCGACGCCGAGCGGGTGGCGCGAACATACGCGCGGTAACGCAGCGGAAGCCGGTGGCGTGTGCAGGTGTTGAGCGGAGCGCGCGCGGAGGGCGCTGGAGGCGCGGTTGGCGCGCGGACACAAGGAGTCGGTGAGGGTGTGGCAGATACGAGCGCGAGGGTGGAGCGATGCGTGCGCAGCAGAGCAGTGTAGCGCACAGCAAAGGCACGACAAGGCCGAAGCGAGCGCGTGACCAACAACGGAAGAAGGAGGAGGAGCTATGCAGAGCATTGGCGAGCAGGGCAACGACGTGCAGAGCGACGGCGTGCAACGCATGGCAGTGTTCCCGCTAGGCGAGCTCAGGCCACGACCAAGTTGATGTGCAATGCATTGATCGGAGGCCGTCGAGGAGAGGGCAACGGAAGGCACGGCCCTAATGCAAGCGGACCAAGGTCTTCGCGAAGGCGGAGGTGGAAGTGTAGCATGGCGAGTCGGAAGAAGAAGCGGCGAAACGAAGGCGGCGGTTATAGCGTGGCGAATTCGAAAGGAGCAACTGCGCGGGTGTGCCGACCGTGTCTCAGCGGCACACGCGCATGGGCAGTGAAGGCTTAACCCATGAGCAGGAGGATCTTGAGGTTCGCGGAGGATTTGGCATAGCGAGCCCATTCGGCTCCATCATCTTGTCCCAGGAGTCCACGACATCCAGCAGCACCTTTCTCTCGTCGATCGCCAACCAAGACCACAAGTTACCACGGGGATTACCCCTTCGACCATCTTCCACCCACGGCAACCCTTTCCGGCAAACTTCTTCGTCATCCATGAAGTCTCGTCGTCATCGAGCTTTTCTCTTCGTCAATCCTATCGCCACGGGACTTCACTTTCCATGTGTTCTTCTCCATAACCAAGGCTACCCCAAGGTTTGCCCTGATTCGCTAAATCTTCTTAATGCCGGCGATTCCTTTGCTGGAATATCGTCGTTAACTTCCTGTTATCTGTTTTCCCGACCAGGGACTTGATTGCTATGTTTTAGAAAGTTCTAGGGTGTTCTTTGTAAAATTTCCAAAGCTTGCTGTATTTCAAATCGATGAACTTCTACATTTCATAGATTTTCGTAGGAAGTTCATAAAAATGGAAAATCAGTTCCGTTTGAAACCCTATGTCAAATTCTACAAGTTTCATGTTGTGATCTTGAGTGAAAGTCTGTGATTTGTGGTCTAGGTTAAATGTTAGGGAATGAATGCTTTGTTTGTACCTTATATTGTATGCATGTGTGATAGCTAGAAGATAAATTATAGGGTGTATGTTTGAAGTGGAGAAGTGTGGCTGTTAGTTAATCCTATCACCCTAGAGCTCATATCCCTACCATCAAGACGTTGTCCTCGTCTTGGTTGCTATTTCTTTAAGTTCCTTATCGTATAAGGATCCCCGTTAGTTCTTGTGTGTCTGCTGCTTAGCCAAAACATCTCTGTGGCTATGCTTCAGCATTGGCTATCAGTTCAGCCGCTAAGCATCCGTTTCCCTTGAGTCTAGGATGTTCCTGTGTAACAGCTGTCAGTCGATACTTATACCATCGACTAGTTAGCTGATACGATTGTTACCTTTCTAGTATCGGCTACTGCCGATACAGTTCTTTTGTTCTGTCCTGCATCGACTGCATATAGTCGATATATCAAAGGTGTATACACAATCTTAGGGTTCTTGCCATCGACCTACCCAAGCCGATTTTGATTGCTTTTCCATGTCGGTCAAACACGGCCGATCGATCCTTAGTTTCCCCATCCTTATCCACACGCTTCTATCAGTCGATTTATCGACTGAGAGATCGGCTATATATATCTATCGGTCATATACCCTTAACCACATTCCAATCGGCTATACGTCACTCAATTGTTGTGTTGACGTAATCGAGTCGATATAACCACACTTAGTTATCTAGAATAACAGTTAAGCACATCTCAGTTAAGACACAACCGCTTTAGGAATCATCCTTCTGCCAAAGTAATCGATGCTTTCATCAATCATCTAGGAACCCGATGCACCTTTCCATCAGTTAAACCCTCGTTGTTTCCAATCGGCTCTGTTGTAATCTTCAACAAGTAGCCGATCATAATTAGATGTCCTCTTAAAGCTCTATCTAAGTTTAGTTTCAGATCTTTTTGGTTGATATGTGAATAGTGTGTTATATGAATGCTAGGTTGCAATTGTATTGTGTAGTAAGGTAGTGTTATGTGCACACTTTGAATGAAATGCTGCATTGCATGTAGATACGTCTACTTCAGCAACGGTACCTACGAGATCTCCCCGGAGTTTACGGAGGATATTCTGAAGATCAAGTAAACGTCACCAAGGAACTGATTGAAGCCCCGAACCAAAGTTCGGAAGATATTGACATTTCTGACTTCAGCCCCACCAGTAAAGGCAAGCCCCGGACATATCCCACTACTTTATTTACACTGCAATCTATATCTATTTATCTATACTTATGCACTAAGTCTAGGAGTTGGAGTGAAACCCTAGATGCATGAATCCTAGGAATCCAATGTAATGTACCCGAGTCCTTATCGGATAGATGCTCCGCTAATAGGACCGGTAGAAGTCGAGTGATTTCCTGTCACTCGCGCGACATAGGAGTTGCATGTTTACATTTCTGCAACCACTATAAGGACAACGGACAGGGTCATGTGCTGTATCATGACCTGGAAGTTTACCCTGTCTGTTTCGTTAAAAGTTGATAAGGTCGATATGTGTGGTAGTGGTGGCTAAGCGTTTGAACAGTACTAGCCACATGCCGCGAAATATGGTAAAGCGATAAGCCTAGTAACCAATCGGCCCGGCAAGTGGACATACCTTCCACCACTCGATTAATTTGGTTCTTTTCACGCACCGACCTGTGGGAGTACGTTCTGCATGGCAGACAGGAATACGGGTTTTGTAGTCGCGCTACAGACGTATGTCCTGCACATATAGGGTGTGCGTACGGTCCTGCAAGTCGCTTGTGGTGGCCTGTTCCACGACCCGGAATGAAAGGTAAATGGTTGCTTCGGAACGATCATTGGATGTTCCAAGCGTGTGTGTTAGGTTTACCTTGCAAGGTTAAATTCGATTCGAATCGTCCGCCTCTCACGAGGATTGAGATTGCTTATCCCTTTTACCACATTGAGTAAGAAGTGTAACAAATGATGGATAATCTTGATGGATGATAATCACTATCTTGCTTGTTTAGTATAGGTGCTTACCTAGAATGGCTAATCAAACTAGAATCCGAGAGCTAAAACTTGAAAGTAGTTTATACTCTCTGTTGCTTTTCAGCTGAAAATAAACCCAGAGCCTTTACAATGCCTTCATGAGTCTAGCTATGGGCTAAAGTATACCCAATCCCGGGTAAGCCTTGCTGAGTATTAGTATACTCAGCCTTGCTAGTTTTATGTTTTTCAGGTAAAGCCTTTGAAGATCCTACTCTTCCCTGTCTTGGCCCTATGCTCTTCCGGAAGATTGGTCCGTGGAATGGGATCCGTCCCCGACCAACATTGGTGATACCGAGTGATGTCGTGCCTGGGCTTAGCATGACATCCGTCTTAACGACGTGTTGTAATCGTCGCGTATGTTTTCCGCTGCCAAAACCATAGCTTTAATGGTTTGTAATCTTTTCTCTAGATTTGAATCTTCATACTTCTTTGGAAACTCTTGTAATGTAGTTCTTTGTGCTGTAAAATATGATGGTGATTGTATCTCTGGACTCACCTTCGTGTGAGGTAACCTTATTTGATCCTGTGTATCGGTGGTTTATCGGGACGTTACCCGACAGGCCAAGGGATTATACCGTTTGAAGCACGTTGGAGCCCTCGGAAGTGGACTCGCGTACTTGAGCCGGTATAATTCAGGTTGGTTCTGCCACAGCTGGTATCAGAGCTATAAGGTTATTCTGGAGATACATTTAATCTAAAAAATGCTTTCAGTATAAAAGTTTGACCAACAAAGTATTTGGTAAAATTACGTTGGATTCGTTAAGGATTATGCTTAGTACGTAAAGCCCTAGGGTAATGTTTATAAGGGAAATAGAGGTGGCTATAATATATATATATATATATATACCTCTAACTACCAGCATTACTTTTCTGTCAAAACTTAAATTCATGCACAACCCCAACTTTACATTCAGTAACGACACCTTCGACGGTGAGGTAAGAAGGTAAGGATCCTCAGCCAACTGAGGGAGCTTGGCCTTCCCGTCGGTGATGCGAACTGAACGCTGTTTCTCAAGCAATGGCCTACTTGAGATGCTGCCAATGTACCAACTTCGGTTGATTACATTGGGAGTATATAGTTAGGTACAGGGTATGAACAGCAATACCCCTGCATTTTGCGGTACCCCCGTGAATACGTTATCTCGATAACGTATGTTAACGTTGTCTGTACGGCGGTAATTGTACAAATGATGTTTCTATAGTGAACAATAATGATTGGGGATGCTTTCATGACATGCTGGCATGAAAGGTTCAGTATATACATATTGTGTTTCCTGCAGGAATGCTAACCACGATTCGATAGGTTCTGAACGGTTAGGATCTATCGACTAGATATGATAGGGAGAGACGTATTTATATTGTGCCACCGTAACTAACCACGTAAGACCAAGATTACTTGGCAGTTATTTTTGTTTGTGAGGACGTGTAGAACGTGCATACATCATGACATCTTGAATTGACCTGATTGCCTTGGTTGTTACGTTGATGTACTGAACATGTGCTTGTATCTGAATGCTTGTTTGACTTTGTGTTGTAGGAGTAAATGTAATCTGCTGGGCTATCTTAGAGTTAAGAAAGTCTTTTGTGAATCAGGTGAATTGGGTTATGTTTGAACCCTATCGCTGATCCTAGCTTGACCGCTAAATCCAATCCTTGATTTTGCTTTAAATCTGTTTTGACAGAACCATTGAATTTCTCCTTTGATGGTTAAACGTTGATGAGTATCATCAAACTCTCCAATCCATCATCCAGTGATCTATCTATCCTCTCTTGATGATGTACCTTATATCGTTGGCTATTCTGGTTACAACATCTGAGAGTTGTATCTTCAATTTTTGCTCAGATGATTTTGAGTAAAATAAAAAGATTTACGGTAAAAGTCATGCATCATAACATATACCATTTCTGGTCAATGCATGGTGATGCATCATCATCGAAAACCTGTAGACTAACTAACGGGTGTGCCTCAGGTGCAACCTTGGGTTCTCTTCGGTTTCCTAAGTCTTTCTTGCTGCTGTTAGCACTATAGGGTTGCTATTCCTCTTTTGTGGTGGTGTTTAATCACATAACCATGATGTCGTGTCGGGACCTAAGGCCTCATGTGTGCTGCAGCCATATGATTGAGCCATTAGGAGCGCACTGGTGACTAGGTACATGTGACGTAACCCCACTGCAAACTCTTCTTATGCAACCTTACTAGTGTCCTAACTTCTAATCCTTGTCTAAGGATATAGGACTACCCAGGTGTTAGTTCCGAGAGAACGGTTGTAGGATGCGAGTCATATGCATCATCAACTCATGAGGGTATGCATCATACTTCATGCATTTCATACGTGCATACATTGCAAGTATCATCATCCTTGCATCATGGTGTATGCATCATTTGGTCAACATCATGATAATTGCATTGTGTCATATGCATCATCTTGATCGTGCATGGAACCCTCCATCCTCATGATGCACCATCAATGCAATCATACATCTCAACAGTGCATCACATTCATGGTTATATATCGAGCATTGCACTCTAAGTGAAGCATTTTATCATTACTCTTTGTTTGCATTGGCATAAATAGGCATGTTTTACAATCAACATCATCCAAATTATTCAGGTAATAAACTCCGAGCAAGAATGTTTCAAACATCACTTATCAATCTCTCCAATTATCCTCACTTGCTATCTATGAGCTTTGTGATGATCTTAGCTCTATGAGAATTTGATCACCTTTTCTTCTCTTATCCTGTCAAACACATCTATGTACCATCTCTTCATGTTCTCGTTATGCTCATCTCGTCATGCTCTCGTCATCAACCTCAATCTTCTCTGGTGTGATTGCTTTTGCCACTTTTGGAGTGTGCTTCACTTCTCTTCCCCTTAGAGCCTTTCGTCCGAATCTCGGGACGAGATTCTTTTTAGGGGGGGAGGATGTGACAGTTTGTGTATTTGTAATGCTAGGCATATATTTTGTTAGTGTGAAATATATGTTTGTTAAGTGTAAAGCTTGTGTATGTTTATGTGAAACTTTTGAAAATTTAAAAGTACAAGTAAAAAGGGTATTTTTGTAATTACAGAAAAACCTAGGGTTGTTTTTGCAAAATGTATTTGGGTAAGGGTAATTTCAAAATAAATGAAAGGTAGTTTTGTAAATATGTTTTCCTTATTTTATCCCTTGTAAAAATATATAGTATTTATCCAAACATTTCATTGGAAATGTGTGTGTTGAAGTGTGTAAAAATTTTGGGTAAAGTGGTGAAAATAAGGGTGTTTATGTAATTTTATAAAAGTACAAGTCCTTTTATGTAAATGTTTGATTTACAAAAGTAACTTTCAAATTTACTTAGGACTAAAGTGTAAAAGTGCAAGTCATCATGACACGTCTATCCAATCTTTATGACGAGTTTATCCCGTCATCATGACGTGTCATAAATGCTTGCATTTAGGTCCTAGATTTTATAAAATTTCATTCTTTAGGACAAACACAATTCAAATCCGACTTTTGTTCAAAGATTCATGTGTAAAAATATAAATTTTAAGTTTTTGAACTTGGGTCCTAAAGCAATGTTGTAGAGTTTGAAAAACTCTCCAACTTTCATTTTGGGCATTTCTTCATTCGGGTTTTAGATTGATGGGAAATTTTGTTTTACAAATAAGTCCTTATAGTTTTCTGTAATTACGTATAAGCCCTTGGAGAATTCCATCCCTTCTTCTCCTCTGTTTTCTTCTCCCTGTTGTTTCCTTATCCACACCGGCGGCATGTGTCTGGCATCCATCCCTACCTCCACTGGTTTTCCCCTTCCTCTCTTCTCCATGCCGCAGCAGGGCACTTGGGCAGCAGAGACGGCCGGGCGGCTGGCGCTGGGAGCTAGCGGCGCGAGCAGCGCCGGCCCAGGCGGCGTGCGCGCTGGGCGCAGAGGGCGGCGGCGCCCCCACGCGGGCGAGGCGCGCGGCCGCGCGGCCCAACCAGCGGGCGCAACGACGGTTCGAGCGCGAGGCGCGCGGGCTGGTGGGCCAGGCGGAGCAGCGGGCGCTCGGCGGCTGCAGCCCAGGCGCGCGGGGCCGGGACGGCTCGGGAGCGGAGGCCGCGCGCGTGGGAGTGGGCGAGCGAGCCCAGGCGCGGCAAGCGGCGGCTCGGCCCGAGCGCAGGAGAGAGGAGGCGCGTTAGGCGGGGCCGGATCAGGCGCGTGGTAACGGGCTGCTGGCGGTGCCCAGCGGCTCAGGCGCGCGAACGCACAGGGGCGCACGCGAGCGGAAGCTGGAGCGTGACACAGGCGACGGCAGGAGCTGGGCGAGCACGAGCGTGCGCAGGATGGCGGCAGGCCGGCGTTGGTGCGCGGCTCGGGAGCAGACGAGGCGTGAGCGGGAGCAGGTGATGTGGCTAGGGCGTGCACGACAGCAGGAGGCGTGGAGGTGCACGGGAGCGAGTGCGTGCGCGCGGGCGAGCGAAGGCGCATGTCACGCAGGAAGTGGACGCGAACTCGTGAGCGGCACAGCTGGTAGTGCAGGAGCGAATGTAAGCGACGCCGAGCGGGTGGCGTGAACATACGCGCGGTAACGCAGCGGAAGCCGGTGGCGTGTGCAGGTGTTGAGCGGAGCGCGCGCGGAGGGCACTGGAGGCGCGGTTGGCGCGCGGACACAAGGAGTCGGTGAGGGTGTGGCAGATGCGAGCGCGAGGGTGGAGTGACGCGTGCGCAGCAGAGCAGTGTAGCGCGCAGCAAAGGCACGACAAGGCCGAAGCGAGCGCGTGACCAACAACAGAAGAAGGAGGAGGAGCTATGCAGAGCATTGGCGAGCAGGGCAACGACGTGCAGAGCGACGGCGTGCAACACATGGCAGTGTTCCCGCTAGGCGAGCTCAGGCCACGACCAAGTTGATGTGCAATGCATTGATCGGAGGCCGTCGAGGAGAGGGCAACGGAAGGCACGGCCCTAATGCAAGCGGACCACGGTCTTCGCGAAGGCGGAGGTGGAAGTGTAGCATGGCGAGTCGGAAGAAGAAGCGGCGAAACGAAGGTGGCGGTTATAGCGCGGCGAATTCGAAAGGAGCAACTGCGCGGGTGTGCCGACCGTATCTCAGCGGCACACGCGCATGGGCAGTGAAGGCTTAACCCATGAGCAGGAGGATCTTGAGGTTCGCGGAGGATTTGGCATAGCGAGCCCATTCGGCTCCATCATCTTGTCCCAGGAGTCCACAACATCCAGCAGCACCTTTCTCTCGTTGATCGCCAAGCAAGACCACAAGTTACCACGGGGATTACCCCTTCGACCATCTTCCACCCACGGCAACCCTTTCCGGCAAACTTCTTCGTCATCCATGAAGTCTCATCGTCATCTAGCTTTTCTCTTCGTCAATCCTATCGCCACGGGACTTCACTTTCCGTGTGTTCTTCTCCATAACCAAGGCTACCCCAAGGTTTGCCCTGATTCGCTGAATCTTCTTAATGCCGGTGATTCCTTTGCTGGAATATCGTCGTTAACTTCCTGTTATCTGTTTTCTCGACCAAGGACTTGATTGCTATGTTTTAGAAAGTTCTAGGGTGTTCTTTGTAAAATTTCCAAAGCTTGCTGTATTTCAAATCGATGAACTTCTACATTTCATAGATTTTCGTAGGAAGTTCATAAAAATGTAAAATCAGTTCCGTTTGAAACCCTAAGTCAAAATCTACAAGTTTCATGTTGTGATCTTGAGTGAAAGTCTGTGATTTGTGGTCTAGGTTAAATGTTAGGGAATGAATGCTTTGTTTGTACCTTATATTGTATGCATGTGTGATAGCTAGAAGATAAATTATAGGGTGTATGTTTGAAGTGGAGAAGTGTGGCAGTTAGTTAATCCTATCACCCTAGAGCTCATATCCCTACCATCAAGACGTTGTCCTCGTCTTGGTTGCTATTTCTTTAAGTTCCTTATCGTATAAGGATCCCCGTTAGTTCTTGTGTGTCTGCTGCTTAGCCAAAACATCTCTGCGGCTATGCTTCAGCATTGGCTATCAGTTCAGCCGCTAAGCATCCGTTTCCCTTGAGTCTAGGATGTTCCTGTGTAACAGCTGTCAGTCGATACTTATACCATCGACTAGTTAGCTGATACGATTGTTACCTTTCTAGTATCGGCTACTGCCGATACAGTTCTTTTGTTCTGTCCTGCATCGACTGCATATAGTCGATATATCAAAGGTGTATACACAATCTTAGGGTTCTTGCCATCGACCTACCCAAGCCGATTTTGATTGCTTTTCCATGTCGGTCAAACACGGCCGATCGATCCTTAGTTTCCCCATCCTTATCCACACGCTTCTATCAGTCGATTTATCGACTGAGAGATCGGCTCTATATATCTATCGGTCATATACCCTTAACCACATTCCAATCGGCTATACGTCACTCAATTGTTGTGTTGACGTAATCGAGTCGATATAACCACACTTAGTTATCTAGAATAACACTTAAGCACATCTCAGTTAAGACACAACCGCTTTAGGAATCATCCTTCTGCCAAAGTAATCGATGCTTTCATCAATCATCTAGGAACCCGATGCACCTTTCCATCAGTTAAACCCTCGTTGTTTCCAATCGGCTCTGTTGTAATCTTCAACAAGTAGCCGATCATAATTAGATGTCCTCTTAAAGCTCTATCTAAGTTTAGTTTCAGATCTTTTTGGTTGATATGTGAATAGTGTGTTATATGAATGCTAGGTTGCAATTGTATTGTGTAGTAAGGTAGTGTTATGTGCACACTTTGAATGAAATGCTGCATTGCATGTAGATACGTCTACTTCAGCAACGGTACCTACGAGATCTCCCCGGAGTTTACGGAGGATATTCTGAAGATCAAGTAAACGTCACCAAGGAACTGATTGAAGCCCCGAACCAAAGTTCGGAAGATATTGACATTTCTGACTTCAGCCCCACCAGTAAAGGCAAGCCCCGGACATATCCCACTACTTTATTTACACTGCAATCTATATCTATTTATCTATACTTATGCACTAAGTCTAGGAGTTGGAGTGAAACCCTAGATGCATGAATCCTAGGAATCCAATGTAATGTACCCGAGTCCTTATCGGATAGATGCTCCGCTAATAGGACCGGTAGAAGTCGAGTGATTTCCTGTCACTCGCGCGACATAGGAGTTGCATGTTTACATTTCTGCAACCACTATAAGGACAACGGACAGGGTCATGTGCTGTATCATGACCTGGAAGTTTACCCTGTCTGTTTCGTTAAAAGTTGATAAGGTCGATATGTGTGGTAGTGGTGGCTAAGCGTTTGAACAGTACTAGCCACATGCCGCGAAATATGGTAAAGCGATAAGCCTAGTAACCAATCGGCCCGGCAAGTGGACATACCTTCCACCACTCGATTAATTTGGTTCTTTTCACGCACCGACCTGTGGGAGTACGTTCTGCATGGCAGACAGGAATACGGGTTTTGTAGTCGCGCTACAGACGTATGTCCTGCACATATAGGGTGTGCGTACGGTCCTGCAAGTCGCTTGTGGTGGCCTGTTCCACGACCCGGAATGAAAGGTAAATGGTTGCTTCGGAACGATCATTGGATGTTCCAAGCGTGTGTGTTAGGTTTACCTTGCAAGGTTAAATTCGATTCGAATCGTCCGCCTCTCACGAGGATTGAGATTGCTTATCCCTTTTACCACATTGAGTAAGAAGTGTAACAAATGATGGATAATCTTGATGGATGATAATCACTATCTTGCTTGTTTAGTATAGGTGCTTACCTAGAATG
The DNA here is from genome assembly GCF_002211085.1 of Panicum hallii. Taxonomy (NCBI): domain Eukaryota; kingdom Viridiplantae; phylum Streptophyta; class Magnoliopsida; order Poales; family Poaceae; genus Panicum; species Panicum hallii. Next base: position 22,477,467 of record NC_038050.1, on the reverse strand, counting down.
GCTAATCAAACTAGAATCCGAGAGCTAAAACTTGAAAGTAGTTTATACTCTCTGTTGCTTTTCAGCTGAAAATAAACCCAGAGCCTTTACAATGCCTTCATGAGTCTAGCTATGGGCTAAAGTATACCCAATCCCGGGTAAGCCTTGCTGAGTATTAGTATACTCAGCCTTGCTAGTTTTATGTTTTTCAGGTAAAGCCTTTGAAGATCCTACTCTTCCCTGTCTTGGCCCTATGCTCTTCCGGAAGATTGGTCCGTGGAATGGGATCCGTCCCCGACCAACATTGGTGATACCGAGTGATGTCGTGCCTGGGCTTAGCATGACATCCGTCTTAACGACGTGTTGTAATCGTCGCGTATGTTTTCCGCTGCCAAAACCATAGCTTTAATGGTTTGTAATCTTTTCTCTAGATTTGAATCTTCATACTTCTTTGGAAACTCTTGTAATGTAGTTCTCTGTGCTGTAAAATGTGATGGTGATTGTATCTCTGGACTCACCTTTGTGTGAGGTAACCTTATTTGATGCTGTGTATTGGTGGTTTATCGGGACGTTACCCGACAGGCCAAGGGATTATACCGTTTGAAGCACGTTGGAGCCCTCGGAAGTGGACTCGCGTACTTGAGCCGGTATAATTCAGGTTGGTTCTGCCACAATGCAGGGTATCTCCATACAATGCCTTGCACTGGGAGGGTTTTCCCCGTCTTCTATGGGAATCTCTAAGTTTGTTTTTCTACACCGAGCCCCCACAGTATGACGGAGTGGAGTATCGGGAGGAAGGTGTTCCTTGATGCAGAGTCAAGATGACTATTCCTCAGCACCCTTTCCGTTCCCAGTGGCAGCCCATCGAGGTCGATGTGGTTGGTTATTGTCTCATTGACACCATCGAGACTGCAGCTCTTGAAGCCATCCACCTCTTCTGCAACCAGCATCCCATGGAAGTTGCAGGGTATCCCATCGGCCTATTCCCTGCAATAGATTCTGGTGATCCTGAGTGGAATTTCAGGATAGCCCATTATGGCCACTTGTTGGGGGATTCAGTCGAAGAAACGCTCCGTGGTCTTATTAGGTTCATGAATGTTCAGCACCACTATCAGATTCTGCTACGCCGTGGGGTGGGTCAGTTGATTGGCATAGCTCAAGGTCACTATCGAAATGCTGATCGACAGGTCACCCAGATAGTGGAGCTTCAAGCCTTGGTCACGGAGAAGGAGGAGATTATCACAGCACGGGAGGAGGCTATTCTTCACCGGGAGGATCAGATCAATGAGAGTGATGCAATCATCACTCAGCACAACACGATCATTGAGTTCCTCTAGGAGCAAATTCACGACCTTATCCTTGAGGTCGATGATGCCCATGCTCACATCGACGAAATCCAGGAGCAGCTAGTACCTCCTGCTGTACCTGTAGCCCCTGAAGGTGGAGAAGAAGACCCGGAGGAAATCGAAGGAGTTTCCGATCTCGACTCCGAGCATGGAGACCCAGAACCCAATCCTCAGCTAGATCATTCCTCTTCCAGCAGCCAGTCCTCTGTGGGCAACCTCGATGATTTTTAGTTTATTTAAAATCATCGACATCTTAGTTGTAAATAGTGGTGTGACATAGGTCGTGAGCTGATTACCTAGACTTAGAGCCGCTTGTTGTAATATATGCGGCAGGTGTATATATAGTTTGACCCGTGGCAGTCGAACCACCCTGATGTAAGACGTTAAGGACCACCAGTATCTGCGATGTAATCTAAGCCTCGTGTTCTACTATCTTGTTCAATATCTTTGCATCTGAAATGAGTTGGTTGAATGGAACATGTGAACTACATATCTGTTTAGCAATAGTATATCATCTGAAAATAGGAGTAAGAATATGGTTGATAATGGATATCTCCTTTGTTTCAGATAGTTGGAGCTACTCGTGGAACCCCGGAAGGTTTCCGGCCAGACCAAGCTAGCGGTTCTCAACAACCACCACCGGCCCCACCAAATCTAGCAGAGGTCATGGCTCGACAAACAGAACTCCTCAACCAGCCAGTGCAGGCTCAGATGGGCCAATTTCATCACCAGTCCCGAGGTCGTGACGAACACCCCTTGGCTAATTATTAGGACTTTCTCAGCACCCAGCCCCCACTATTCCATAAAGCAGACGAGCCCCTCGATGCGGACGCATGGCTCCGTGCCATAGAGTCTAAGTTCGCATTGCTGTCTGCACCATGCTCAGACGAGAACAAGGCCCTCTTCGCAGCCCAACAACTTCGCGGCACTGCCCGCATAAGGTGGGACCATTACCATGCCATGCAGCCGGCTGGTCATGTCGTCACCTGGGATGAATTCAAAACCGCTTTCAGAGCACACCACATTCCTGAAGGACTCATTGAGCGAAAGCTCAATGAATTTCTGAATCTGACTCCAGGAACCCACACCATCATGCAATATGCACTGGTCTTCAACCACTTGTGCCAGTACGCGGGTTATCATGCAGACACTGATGCCCGTAAGCGAGACCGCTTCCGTCGAGGCCTGAACACCAAGCTTAAGGAACGATTGAATTTGGTAAGGGCCGACAACTTCAATGAATTGGTCAATATGGCCATTACCCAGGAGGATTGCATCTTAGCCCACTGGGCAGAAAAGAAACGGAAGACACCCACTGGACCCTCAACGGCGCAACCGCCAAGGTACCGGTTGGTCCAGAACACTGCTACCCGAGTACCGCCCCGAAACAATCTGCCAGGCAGATGGGTAGCCAGGCCACCCCAGCAAGCTCGATTCAATCGACCACTGACACCACAACCTCAGCAGCAACAACAAGGCCCGCGGCCGAGCCTTCCGCCAACCAATCAAGGAAACAACAATTATTGTTGTTTCAATTGTGGTAGCCCATCCCACTTTATCAAAGATTGCCCTCAACCTCGAAGATCTTTCCAAGGGCAGACATCCAACCCGAACAGCAAGGGCAAAGGCAAGAAACAGATGGTACAAGTCCGCCAGGGAAGGGTGAACTTCACCACTCTCTCCGAACTCCCCGAGGGTGCGCCAATAATGACGGGTACTTTCTCTATCAACCATCAACCCATGATTATACTTTTTGATTCTGGTACCACCCATAAATTTATCAGTGCAAAATGTGGGACAAATATAGGCTTGAATCTTTATCCTACTAGTGGGGCCTATACCATAGCGACTCCTGGCGGTAAAATTTCCTCAAACCAAGTTTGTAGAAGCGTGCCAATTCAAATGGGTAGAAATCTGGTGAGAACAGATTTACTGTTATTGGACCTAGAAGGAATGGATATCCTCCTAGGCATGGATTGGATGACTAGGCACCGAGTATCATTAGATATCCCTTCCCGAGCTGTGGAAATAGATTCACCCGATCATGAACCTACTATTCTCTATCTTCCACAACGGGAATGCAGTAACTCTTATGCCTATGCCATAGAAGGAATGAAGTTAAAGGACATCCCTATTGTTTGCGAATATCCAGACATCTTTCCAGATGATTTGCCTGGAATGCCCCCGGACCGGGATATTGAATTTGTCATAGAACTACAACCCGGCACAGCCCCCATATCTAAGAGACCCTATCGTATGCCACCCAATGAACTGGCCAAGTTAAAAATCCAACTCCAAGACCTTCTTGATAAGGGTTACATTCGGCCAAGTGCTTCACCATGGGGTTGTCCAGCCCTATTCATAAAAAAGAAAGACAATAGCTTAAGGCTATGTGTAGATTATCGTCCCCTCAATGCGGTAACCATCAAAAATAAGTATCCTCTACCCCGCATTGATATTCTATTCGATCAGTTAGCCAGAGCCAAGGTATTCTCTAAGATTGATCTTCGTTCTGGCTATCATCAAATCAAGATCAGGTCAAGTGACATTACGAATATCTGGTCATGTCATTTGGTCTTACCAATGCCCCAGCATATTTCATGTATCTCATGAACTCTGTTTTTATGCAAGAACTCGACAAATTTGTTGTGGTCTTCATTGATGACATTCTGATCTACTCCAAGAATCCGGAAGATCATGCGAAACATCTCCATGTTGTTCTTCAAAAATTGAGAGACCATCATTTATACGCCAAATTCTCCGAATGTGAGTTTTGGCTGGATACCGTGAAATTTCTGGGCCATACCATTTCCAGTGACGGTATATCCGTTGACCCTAGTAAAGTATAAGAAGTGATGGATTGGAAACCTCCAATATCAGTCCATCAAATCCAACGTTTCTTGGTCTCGCTGGCTATTATCATCGTTTCATTCCTGTCTTCTCAAAAATAGCCAAGCCTATGACTGAAAGATTAAAGAAAGGAATTAAATTCTCCTGGGATCAGAAATGCGAAGATGCATTTCGTACCCTCAGGGCACATCTTACCACTGCCCCAGTTTTAGCTCAACCTGATGTCTCAAAACCTTTCGACATCTATTGTGATGCTTCGGGAATCGGACTTGGTTGTGTGCTTATGCAGGACAACCGAGTGATTGCTTATGCATCACGAGCACTCAGAACTCATGAACAGAACTACCCTAGGCATGATCTTGAACTCACAGCTGTCATCCATGCACTCAAAATCTGGAGACATCATCTGATGGGTACAAAGTGCCATATCTATACTGACCAGAAAAGCCTCAAGTACATCTTTACACAATCAGATCTAAATATGAGGCAAAGACGCTGGTTAGAGCTTATCAAAGACTATGATCTGGAGGTACACTACCATCCAGGCAAGGCCAACGTCGTTGCGGATGCACTTAGTCGCAAGGCATGTTACTCTTGCTTATCAGTAGAGGCTTTCAATGAGACGCTTTGTTGGGAGATGAGGAAGCTCAATCTTGAGATCATTCCTCAAGGCAATCTGAACCATCTCTCAATTGAGGCTACACTTTGGGATAACATTGTTCTGGCACAACAGCGTAACAAAGGGGTCAGAATCATTAAGCAGAAGTTGGCTCAAGGAGAAGGAAAGTACAAATGCTTCCGAGTAGATCATGAAGGTGTTCTATGGTTCAACAAGCATATTGTTGTACCCAAGGACCATAAACTTCATAAGCAGATATTGGACGAGGCTCACCTGTCCAAATTATCTATGCACCCTGGCAGTACCAAGATGTACCAGGATTTAAAACAGAACTTTTGATGGACTCGCATGAAGTGAGAAATTGTAAAGTATGTCTCGGAATGTGACATTTGTCAAAGAGTTAAAGCCAGCCATCTCAAAACTGCTGGTATTCTTCAACCTTTACCCATTCCTTCTTGGAAGTGGGAGGATATCAGTATGGACTTTATCATCGGCTTACCCAACACCTTTCAAAGACATGACACCATCTGGGTAATCGTTGATCGATTAACCAAGACTGCCCATTTCCTTTCCGTGCATACTACATATAATGCCAAAAAGTATGTGGAGATTTATTTAGATCAAATCGTTCATCTTCATGGAGTGCCTAAGATGATCATTTCTTATCGTGGAGCACAATTCATCACTTGGTTCTGGGAGCAACTTCAATATGCTCTTGGAACTAAGTTAATCCGAAGCTTTGCGTATCACCCCCAGACAGACGGACAAACTGAAAGGGTAAATTAGATTCTGGAAGATATGCTTAGAGCCTGTGTACTTCAGTATGACAAGAATTGGGACAAATGCTTGTCACTGGCAGAATTTTCGTACAACAACAGTTATCAGACAAGTCTCAAGATGGCCCCATTCGAAGCATTGTACGGTCGCCGATGCCGAACTCCTTTGAGTTGGTCGCAAACCGGCGAACGTAAAATCTTTGGACCAGACTTTGTCACTGAAGCTGAAGAAAAGGTGAAGACTATTCAAATTAATCTCAAGGCCGCCCACTCTCGACAAAAGAGTTACACTGACATACGAAGAAGACCGTTACAATTCCAGATTGGAGACTTCTTATATCTTTGAGTATCCCCTACTCGAGGTATTCAACGGTTCAGCGTAAAAGGAAAACTTGCTCCTCGATATATCGGACCCTTTGAAATTCTCAAAATCTATGGACTCGTAGCTTACCGTCTTCAACTTCCTCCACAGTTAGCGGCCATCCATGACATCTTCCATGTATCTCAACTTAGGAAATGTGTCAAAGTTCCTACCGAGATCATTGATCCCCAAGCCATCAAAATCGAATCTGATCTAACCTATACAGAACCTCCAATCAGAGTGCTAGACACTAAAGAGAGAAGCACTAGAAGAGAAACTATCAAGCTGTTCAAAATTCAATGGAACCATCACACGGAAGAAGAAGCGACTTGGGAAACCGAATCCTACCTTCAACAAAATTTCCTAGACTTCCTTCAAGCCAATTCCTGAATCCAATCCCCAATTCCATTCTGTTCCGGAATCTCGGGACGAGATTCTTTTTAGAGGGGAAGGCTGTGATATTCAGGTATTAGAATTATAAACACACTAAATATTAGTATAAAGTGTGCATGATTGATCTTATTATGTGTGCTCAAATTTAAATGCAAAAGGGAAAAGGCACATAAATGTAATTCTTAAAGATATAGGTCCTTTAGTGTTAAATGGGAGAGAATGGGAGGTAAAATCAAATCATATGAAGGTTGTTTGGTAAAAGTCAAGAACTTGCTTTTAAGTCGCAAATATAATTGAAACTACCCCTAGGATGTAAGTGTAGTGTAGTTTTTAAATAGGATTTAATTAAAGTTTAAAACTTTGCCAAGTTTTATGTTAGCTTCAAATCACTAGCTCTTTGCAATTGAAGCTTAAAGCAAAGTTGTAGACCTTGCTAAACCCTACACTTTTACTTTTGGGCACATTTTCATTTGAGCTATGGTTTGAAAGTTATCTAGTCTTTACAGTGGAGTCCCTGCAGTTTTGAGAAATTGCAGACCGGTCCCCGTCTTCCTCCTCCAGCCACGGCTCCTCTATTTCTTCTCTGCGCCGCCCCCGTTGCCCTCGCTGGCCATGTGCCGTGCACCCGCCGCCTCCGCGCCTCCTTTTCTCGCACCACGTGTCGCCCCTGCGTCCGCGCCGCCACTTCCCCGCCCTCGCGCTGGCTTGCTCCCGCCTCTCCACGTCGCGCCGCCGCCGCCCGAGCCACCACGCGTGCCGCCGGTGCCACCAGCTCCTGCTCGCGCGTGCAACGCCTCTCCTGGCATTAAGACATGCTCAGCTGTTGCTCTGTAATCTTCTTTACTCACTCGAGCGCCTCTAGTCCACAGCATTTTTCCCTTCCCGCGCGTAGCCCCTCGCCGGACCTCTGCCGCAACCCCTGGCCGCCATCGTCAGCCGCCCACACCGCCTCCGAGCCCCGATCCAGTGCTGTTAGAGCACCGCAGTGACCCACTGGTGCTCCCTAGCCTGTCCAATTTCATTTTCCCACACCCAAACATCGTCTCCCGCAGCACCGGTGAGCTCGAACCTCGCCACCGCTCGGCCTTGCCATCGACCCGCTGATACACCGCCTCTTAGCCCCGGCCAAGCACACCAGCAGCACCACATTAACCCGTAGAAGCTTCCTAGCAGCTTCTTCACAGCCCTCCGACACCCTAGCCAGCAGAACGCCGTGCCGCCATCGCCGCCGGTGAAAACCCGAGCCGCCCCACCGTCGACGACCCCCTTCCGCCCCACCTCCGGCCAAATTAGGTACGGTAATCGCACCCCCACTCCTCCACGGTGCTCATGCGCGTCCTAGCCGTCCATGTTCGCCGGCCCCTCGCTGGGAACATGAGTACGCCGTCACGGCCGCCGCCAATCCTCATTGCTGGCCATGCTCCACCCCCAGTTCTTGTGCACATCACCCACCATTGAGATCAGCAGGTCCTGTAGGTTGTGTAGTGCCTGTTCTTCCCCGCCAGTGACCTCGCCACCGGCGAGAACGTGCCGGACAGACCAGCCGGCCACCGTCGAGAGCTGGCAAGGGCACATTTGCGATTTCTTTTCCTGTTCTAAGGGCCTCTCTGTGAACTTCTGTTTCATTTCTTGTTTGCAAAGTAGCCAAATTGCAAAATTAATAGAAAATTGTAGAAAACTCAAAAAATTGTCAAACTAGTCTTGTTGGAAACTAGAAATCAAATTCTACAACTTCTATTAATAGAGTTTGGTTTGAAAGCCAATATTTTCAAAGTTATTTAAAAGTTTAGAAAAGTAGTATCTTGGGCATAACTTTTGCATATAAGCTTATCTTCTTGTGATTTTTGGTTTGTAGCCTGTTTAGGTCATGAGTAAACTTGTGTAAAACTTTCATGCTTAGCACTACTTTGTAGTTTAAGTTCCTTTAAACCTTTCAAATCAAATTGGGAGTGGTTTAAATTTATTTAAACATATTCCTAAGGCTTTTCTGTTTAGATCTTTTTACCATAACCTAATTTATTGATAATTAGTTTATAATTAAATTTTCAAGAATTATAGTTCTGTTTACTCAGGATTTGAATTTAAACTTGAAATTTGAATTCAAATTCAAATGCTTTAGTTTCTGTTTCAGAAAAATTATGAAAAATTCACTATAAGCTTATTTGTTGAAAATAAGCTTATCCACAAAAGTTCAAAGTCAGAACCTTGATGGTTTTTAAAATAAAATCAAACTTGTCAAATTACTTCAAAGTAATTCCATTATTATGACAAGGAATTAAATACCAATAATAGAATTGGATCCACCCCCCCCCTTGTTTCATGAGTTGATGTTTCTTAATTTATTGGATTGCAACTTTATTGTGAAGTAAAATCCTTAACTCAAGAACCAACTAATCAAATCCTTGCATATCATATAGAGTCAACGACACTCGATGATGGAGACTACGAGCTAATCTTGGAGAACGAGCTAGGATCTTCTGAAGATCCTGCGAACGATGTTGAGACTATAACTGAAGCCCCGAACCAAAGTTCGGAAGTCTCTGACACTCCTGCCCCCAGCCCCGCTCGAGAAGGCAAGCCCCGGTGCATAACCCAGTATTTAATTTACTACAATTTTATACTTATATATTATATCTTGCATTAAGTCTAGGATTTGAAATGGAACCCTAGATGCATGAATCCTAGAAACCTTTGTATTGTGCCTGAGTCCATATCGAATAGATGCTCTGCTAATAGGACCGGCAGAAGTCGGGTGATTTCCTATCACTCACGCGATATAGGAGTTGAATATTTACTATTTTGCAATCACTATAAGGATGATGGACGGGGTCATGTGCAGGATCATGACTTGGAAAGTTACCCCGTCTGTGTTGATAAAAGTTGATAAGGTCGCAGTGTGTGGTAGTGGTGGCTAAGCGTTTGAAAGTACTAGCCACATACCGCGAAATATGGTAAAGCGGTAAGCCTAGTACCTGATTGGCTTGGCAAATGGACATGTCTTCACCACTCAATTATTTGGTTTCTATTGTACACATGCACCGACGTGTGGGAGTACGTTCTACGTAGCAGACAGGAGTACGATCATGTAGTCGCGCTACAGACGTATGTCCTGCAAAATTGGTGTGCGTACTGTCCTGCAGTCGCTTGTGGTGGCCCTTATCCATAACCCGGAATATGAGAGAAACGGTTGCTTCGGAACAATCTTTGGATGTTTCAAGCGTGTGAGTTAGGTTTACCCTTTCAAGGTTTGGAAATTTGATTCAGAATCGTCCGTTTCTCGCGGAGCTTGAGACTGCTTATTCCTTCTACCACATAGAGTAAGAACAGTAACCATCATGGAATAATTGGGATGGATGTTAATCTCTACATTGTTTGCCTAGAATAGGTGCTTACCTAGAATGGTTAATGAAATTAGAACCTGAAAGCTAAAATATGAAAGTTAGTTCGTACCCTTTGTTGCTTTTAAGCTGAAATTAAACCCAGAGCCACTTCAAGCCTTCATGAGTCTAGTTATGGGCGAAGTATACCCAAATTCTGGGTGAACCTTGCTGAGTATTAGTATACTCAGTCTTGCTAGTGAAATTTTTAGGTATGACCTTCAAGAACCCCACGGATAGTACGGCATGGCCAACCTCTGTTCCGTTTGGCTGGTCCGTGGAGTGGGATCCGTCCCCGGCTGGCAGTGACCCTCCTGAATGACGCCATACTTCGGGCTGAGTGTGGTGTCAACCCTCGCGACGTGCATAGTCACGTGTTAATTTTCTTCCACTGTGAACTTGACAAGCATGTTTAGCTTGTCATTTTAAACAATGTTAGTTTATTATGTTAAGTTTGAAACGGTTTGTAATAATGTTTAATATTCTGTGAATTAAAAGTTGATGAGCTGTTGTGTGGCTGTAAACTTGCCTTCGTGCGAGGTAAACCAGCTTCGATCCTGTTGAACTGTGGTTGCATCGGGCGGAGACGCGACAGACCAATGAGTTGTTCCGTTTAAAGTGCGTTGAGTTACTATCAGCTGTATAGCGATGTCACACCCGGTTTAGGAAAGGTAACCGAATGCATCCCATATGTGCGCCAGGATCAAGTTCCGCACATACAGTAGACGTCACAAGCGAATATCCGAAGCAATGCATTAACGATAAAGAGTATAATAGTACTTTATTACATGACCGACAGTCTTAATCTTAAACGAATAAACAAACATCGATAAATAGCAGCGGACTTCAACTTCACAGGCAGTTGACTGGGAGACATACGCCTAGAAATCTCCAATATCTTCAGGAAACTCCGGATAATTATCTTGTTCTGAGCAGCATTGGTTTTAATAAAGCAAGCGTGAGTACACTTATGGTTGGTACTCAGCAAGTGGAGTAAATTATATGACATGCAAGGCCAAATCAAGGATAAGCTGACATGGTTTGACTGCGATAAGTATTTTAGTTGGTCAAGTTTTATTTAGCAGGCATTAACTAGGTTTAAGTTTATACCAACCCTTACATAAAAGACTGATTAAATAAACCACAACAACAAATAAAGAACAACAGCTTAAATCATCTTCAAGTTCAATTATCATGTGAGGGTCCAAGCCGCTCTTAACCGTGAGCACGGCTGATATATTAGTTTTCACTCTGCAGAGGTTGTACACTTTACCCACAGCTCGTGTTTCCCTTGGTGCCCGGGTTTGCAAAGCCCTTAAACACTTCCAAGGTGAGTGGCAGGGATTCACTACGAGGCCTTTACCAAGATTCCCTAACTTATGACAATCCGCTAAGATTTCAAGTCAAAGCGCTCATAACTCCTCCTAATGAGGTGGACGCGTTACCCAGGACCATATCACACCCTCAAGAGGACCAAGCTATACCCTGACGATGCAACCCCTCTTGCCCTTTCGGTAAGATCATCATAAGCCAAAGTTTCTAATTAATTAGCCAAGACTAGAGCCATATAGTACTATGGTTGTACTGTTTTCCTAGGTGGTTCTCCATGTTCCAATTCATTCAATAATCTTATTTATCGTAAAACAATATTCCGAGGACATGATGGATACAGGAGGTAGCATTATTTCCAACCATCCAAAATCTACTTATAAGCAACTAGCGTAGCTATAACGTAAATAAAACAACCCAGGTTTAAACAAGGAAGTTAAATAGAAGCTAGTCATATCCTTACTTGGTTTCCATCATATTCTAGACACATGCATGCATAAAAAAAGTAAAGGTGTAATTGTAATATTAATAGGACGGAAACATGATCAAGGACCACTTACTTTCGTTAGCAAACTGCTGCTACTCAGGAAATTCTTCAAAGTCTTGACCCAGCGGATCCTCGAACTGCACACCGTCTATCGCGACACACGAGCACATACAAACAAACAAACACAATAAAATAAGAACAGTACACCAATCAATGAAAATAGAACAAAATAATATTTTAAAAACATTGTATAAGTCGTAAGGATCGCGTGAGCGCAAGAATCGATGTAATCGGAGTTAAAACGGAGAAGTTAGGGCTAAAATAGGGTTTCAGGGGCTTATCTGCGAAAGATTTGGATCTAAATGGACCTAAAACAAAGAAACCAGGGGCTAGATTGCAATTAAACCCTAGACAGAGGGGTTAGAACGCAAAACCGAGGGATATTGGTTGGCGGGTTCTATTTTGGAAAACTACAGGGGTCTAAACAGAAGAAAAAGGACTAAAATGCGAATACTTTTGAACAGAGATGGAGTGCAAGTTGATTTCCGGAAAATGTAAGGGCTAAACTGCAAAAGCGGCACAGTTGACCGATACTCAGGTTGGTTTGACTCGGGGTTGGATCTGTTTTGAGCCGCTGGATCTCGATCCGACGGCGGGGATCGCACTGGCGGTCGGGTCGGCGCGAAAGCTGCGGGGGGCGCCGGCGGCGAGGCGGAGGCGGCGGTGGCTCGCCGGACTTCACGCGAAATCATGTTTCCCGGCTCGGGTTCAGCTCGGCTTTGGACGGGAAGATAGAGCGCGCGATGTGGAACCCAAATAGGGGGTCGCGAGGGGCCACCGGGGGCTGTAGGAGACGGCCGGCGATGAGGGCGGCGCGAAAAGGACGGCGGAGCCGGGCGGGCACGGGGAAGCCGGAGAGGGGAAAGGGAGAGGCGGCCGGAGGTCCTCACCACCACGCGGTGCTACGGGATAGCTCGTGCGACGGCAGGGAGCAAAGGAAGCGGCGGCGCGGCGACGGCCCGAGGCACGGGCGGCGAAGGCGGCGACGGCTAGCGCGACGGCTAGGGTTAGGGCGCAAGGCAGCTGCGGCTTGGGGGAGACCCCTAGGGTTTTGGGCGGCTTTTATAGGGGCCGCGGGGACACCTGGGCGTGCGGGCCCGAGGCGGAGAGCGGTCGGGGCGCCGTGCCCGACTCGGCCTCGAGCCCGAGCCTGGCTCGAGGTCGGGGATGACCCCGACGGGTGGGGGCCACCTGCCAGCGAGGGAAGAAGGAGAGGGGGAGGGAGACGCAGGTGCAATGGGCCGGGGCGAGGAAAAAGGCCACGCGCGGGAAGCTAGGCCGGAATAGGGAAAAGGGGCCGTGCGCGCACGGGGGGGAGAAAAAGACAGGGGAAGAGAGGGAGGGCCGCGGCTGACTGGGCCGTTGGGGAAAGGAAGGAGAGAGAGAAGAGGGAGACCGCGGGCCGGGCTGCAGGGGAGAGAAGAGAGAGGAGGGGGGTGGCCAGCTGGGCTGGGCCCAAAGGAGAAGAGAGGGAGAGGGAAAAAGGAAACAAACAAATCAAAAGACTTTTGAATTTAAAACTGAAATTTGAATTCAAAAGAGAGACAACCAAAATATCAATGCAAGAGCATGAGATGCACAAACATATGACTTTCCTATATTTATTTTTATACTTAAGGAAAATTGTTTATCAAAAAAATCCTATGACTCCTTTAACCTATCATTTTATTTAATTTTTTTGTACTTTGTAAAATTTAGGGTGTTACAAGCAATGACTAGCGCACTTGAGCTGGAATAATTCAGGTGGTTCTGCCACACTGTGTTAATCCCACCCCAGCAAGGTAAGCCATTCCATGTTTATCTGTCACTAGGTGACACTTCCTGTGGCAGAACCAACCTGAATTATACCGGCTCAAGTACGCGAGTCCACTCCAGAGGGCTTCAACGTGCTTCAAACGGTATAATCCCTTGGCCTGTCGGGTAACGTCCCGATAAACCACCGATACACAGGATCAAATAAGGTTACCTCACACGAAGGTGAGTCAAGAGATACAATCACCATCATATTTAACATCACAAGAATTACATTATAAGAGTTTTCAAAAGCCATACATTACCAAATGTGAAAACTATGATTTCTAGCAGCGGAAAACATACGCGATGATTTACAGCATGTCGTCAAGACGGATGTCATGCTAAGCCCGGGCACGACATCACTCGATATCATCAGTGCTGGCCGGGAACGGATACCATTCCACGGACCAACCTTCTGGGAGAGCATAGGGCCAAGGCAAGGGAAGAGTAGGGTCTTCAAAAGCTTTACCTCAAAAACATAAAACTAGCAAGGCTGAGTATACTAATACTTAGCAAGGCTTACCCGGGATTGGGTATATTTTATCCTGTAACTAGACTCATGAAGGCTTATAATGGTTTTGGGTTTAGTTTAAGCTGAAAAGCAGCTAAGAGTAGATCCTTATTTTCAACTTTTAGCTTTCAAGTTCTATGTGATTATCCATTCTAGATAAGCACTTATAACTAAGCAAGCAAGGTAGAGCTCTTTATCTCAACCATCTGTATTACTTATCATATAGTTGCTCTTGTTACTCTGTGTGATAAAGGGATTAAGTAGTCTCAATCATCGTGAGAGGCGGACGATTCTGAATCGAATTTAACCTTGCAAGGTAAACCTAACTCACATGCTTGAAACACCAAAGGGTCGTTTCGAAGCAACCGTTTACCTTTCATTCCGACTCATGGATCAGATCCACCACAAGCGACTGCAGGAACATACGCACCACCGAAGTGCAGGACATACATCTGTAGCGCGACTACAAAACCCGTATTCCTGGTTGCCCTTGCAACACGTATTCCCACACATCGAACATAAGTAACCAAAAGAAGCAAGACGAGTGGTGGGAGGTATGTCCACTCCTCGGGCCGATTGGCTACTAGGCTTACCGCTTACCATATTTCGCGGCATGTGGCTAGTACTTTCAAACGCTTAACCACCGCTACCACACGCTGCGACCTTATCAAGTTCCACAACACAGACGGGGTATCATCTCAACCATGATACCTCACAAACTCCCGTCCGTCATCCTTATAGTGATAACAGGAATGTAAACATCACAATTTCCTATATCGCGCGAGTGACAGGAAATCACCCGACTTCTACCGGTCCTATTAGCATAGCAGCTAGTCGGACTCAAGTGCTAATTATTCAATACATTGGTTCTTAGGGAAATGCAACTAGGGTTTCAAGCAATTCCTAAGAACTTAATGCATAGAATACGTAAATAGATATAGATTGCAGTGTAATAAAATAGTAGGTTATGTCTGGGGCTTGCCTTTACTGGTGGGACTGAAGTCAGAAATGTCAATATCTTTCGAACTTTGGTTCGGGGCTTCAGTTAATTCCTTGGTGATGTTCACTTGGTCTTCAGGAACATCCTCTGCAGACTCCTGGGAGATCTTGTAGGTACCGTCTACGGAAGTAGTCGTATCTACATGTAATGCAACATTACATTCAAATGTGCATACAAACTATTTTACTTCACAACAAAGTTGCAATTCAACACTCATTTAACAGGCTACTCACATAACAATCAAAAAGATCTGAAACTAAACTTAGGTAAAGCTTTACGGAGACAACTAATTAGAATCAGCTACTTGTTGAGGGTTACAACAGAGCTGATTGGAAACAACAGAGGTTTAGTCGATTGATGAGTGCATCGGGTTCCTAGATGATCGATGAAAGCATCGATTACTTTGGCAGGAGGATGATTCCTAAAGCAGTTGTCTTAACTGAAATATGTTTAAATGTTATTCTAGGTAACTAAGTGTGGTTATATCGACTCGATTACGTCAGCACAACTATTGAGTGACGTACAGCCGATTGGAGTGTGGTTGAGGATATGTGACCGATAGATATATAGCTGATCTTTCAGTCGATAAATCGGCTGATAGAAGTGTGTGGATAAGGATGGGTAAACTAAGGATCGATCGGCTATGTTTGAACGATATGGAAAAGCAACCAAAATCGGCTTGGGTCGGCCGATGGTAAGAACCCTAAGATCGTGTGTGCATCGACTATGTGCAGCCGATACGTTATCTAAATCGGATGGCTAGTTGATCACTGTGCGCATTGGCATAGCCGATTTGTGTTTTTAGCAAACTAGTCGATCTGTGAACATCAGCATGCTAGTCGATCAGGGTAAGTAACTATTTGATTGCGCATTGGTAAACTAGTCGAAAGTGTGAACATCGGCCGAGCTAATATGTGCGCATGCGTTAGATTTATGAGTCGGCATAAGTAGCCGATTACCTATGCTGTACTGGCTATGCTTCGCCGATAGATACGTTCTCTATTGGATGTGCCTATCCGATTCTTGACTGGAGTGTTAACCGAAGTAATTAGTGTTTGATTGGTTCGATTATATCAGCAAAACAACCGATTGACGCATAGCCGACGTGGTTGTCTAGATTGGACCAGGTCGGTCAAAGTACTAACATCGGATCGGACCGATAGGGTGGTTAACATCGGGCCGAGGGGCTTTTGCCGGTAGGGAAGAAGTCAAAAGGCTCATGGCCGATAGGGTCATGTCTATCAAAAATCAGCTGAGCTAGTAGCCGGTTGCTGAAGCATAGCATAAAGGTGTATTGACTAAGTAGTCGATACACAAGGCATAACCAGGATCTTCATATAGAAAGGGGCTCTAACAAGATTGCAATCAAAACTAGGGCAAAGGCATGAGCATCTATATGAATGAAGGTTAACCAAACATCACAAAAAGTCTGCCATAAGGGCAACAAGTACATCAGGCATGGTGCACAATTTAATTTCAGTCAATCTATTGCAAAGACTTTGGCTATTAAGAGCTAATTAAGTTTAGCGTCACACAAATAGTAGGCTAAAAATAAATTAAATGTTTCATGTTCGAATTAGACATCTCTTATGCCTTAAAGTTGCACAACAAGTTTAATTAAGATTCGAACAAGCGGCACAAGAAACGTATTGCAATAACAAGCACACATGACTAAATATAGCTTTAAGTGATTCCTAAAGTATTCCAAGTTGTACATTATGACACAAGTGTCATAAGGTCTCAGGTATGTTAGCTAAGTTGTACTGAGGTTACGAGCTAGTTTTAACAAGCATACAAACAATATCATGCTTAAGTAATCAACTTTAAAGCATACGCTCGGAATTTGAGCAACCACACAGAGACACTCGTTGTAACCCTAATTCATGTTGTAACATGACTTATTTAGGAACAAGGATCAGCTACTGAAATTCACAGGTAGAAAAGCATATTTTCGTAACACTTAAAAGAAAACTATATTTAGGAACCATTTAAATGCCGCAACTTGGCATGCAGCAAGGATCTGGTAACACAGATTAACTTGCATGATAACCTACTGATAAGGAGTGTAAAAACAGTTCACCAGCATTTATTGCCGACCTAAAGTATTTATTTTAGCCTCAATAAGACAACTGAATAAAAATAGATTTACAAACATGCACATAGCTTCTAGGTTCGAAATTTTTATAGTAAATTAAACATGCAAAAGAGTAAGCTACTGCGTAAATTTCATAAATTTTTGACTTCCAGCACTGCAGATATCCAATAAGCAAGCTAAAACAAGCATTACTCAAGATTAATTCAAACATCATAAAAGCATTAAACAAATAGTAGATTAAATATTTTTCCTAAGTTCTTCATGCTAAAATAAAACTAACCCAACTGGTTTTATATGTTTACCATTTTTCTACCATTTGCTATGCATTTTCAAAACTGGCAACCACATAAAACAGTATTTAAACTACAGCAAAATTTTTCTACTAACACATACAAAATTATACACATACTACATAGAGCTACTCACAAGGATTCCAAAACATCTTTATTTGATATTTTACGATTTATATACTACTTTCTATGAATTTTTTAAGCTTTAAACAATTAGGTCCATAAAGACTATACCTATGAGTCTATGACAATGCAGAAAACCCCCTGGACTTGTTCCAATTGTTGCGCGAGGTCCTTCCTGTGAGCTTGAAGCAGAGGAGGCGCCGTGGGGCTCGGTTCCAGTGGGAGGAGGTCATGCCGGGGGCCGGGGAGCTCGAGCAGTTCACCGGGAGTCCGTTTTGGGGGTCAGAAGGTGGGCAGGAGGGCCAAAAGGAGGTCCTCGACGGTGGGGAGGCGGAGCTCAGTGGAGCAGACAGCTCCGGCCGGGGAGGGCAGGGGCGGCGGTGCAGTCCCGACCTGGGGAAGAGCCGGGGCGGTGCAGCTACGGTCTGGGGAGGGCAGGGGCGGCGGTATGGACCCAGAGGCGATGGTTGGGGCGGCTTGAATCAGAGGGGCAGCGGCGCATGGTAGGGAGAAGAGAGGAGATAGCAGGCGGCGGTTGCAGAGGGAGGTGCACAGGAGGTGGAAGGAGGACAGGGGCGCCGCAGCACAAGACACAAGCGGCATAGTCGCCTACGGGAGGGAATTGAGGCGCGGCGGCCCAAGATGGTCGGAACGGCAGTGAAGTCTGCTCCCCTTGGCTTGAGCAGAACGAGGAAGGAAGGACAAAATAGCAGCGCTGAGAGAGGATAAGGCTACGGTGGAGGAGGTGGAGAGGATTAGATCAGCGTTAGCGCTGGGGTGGCGCGTGGAAAATCTGCAGCAGGAGGTGGCGAGGGCGGTCGGCACAGCGGCGGGCTGCAGAGCAGAGAAACAGAGCAGCGCCAGAGGAGGAAGAGAAAGGGAATTTCCTAAGGACTTGTTTGTAATTTTAGAAAATTGTAGGGACCTCTTGGTAAAGAAGAATTTAACCACTGTTCTAGAGCTCAAATAAAAATGTGGCCAAAATGAAAGTTGTACAACTTTTCAAGCTCTACAACTTTTTTTTAGGGTTTGAACTCCAAAACTCAAAATATGAAGTTTTATTTTAAGACTTGGACTAAATTTGAATTTTATAAAATTTTTGTCCTTGTTAGGGTAAATTACATATAACCTTGGGCCTATTTGCAAGATGCTATGTAAGTCATGATTACTTACATTATTACCCTTTGGCCTCTAGTAATTTCGAAAAGTTACTTTTGTAAATCACCTATTTTGCATAAAAGGACTTGTACTTTTATAAAATTACATAAATACCCTTTTTACTTGCACTTTAAATTTTTAAGAGCTTCACATAAACACACATGAGCTTTATACAAACAAACACATATTTCACACTAACAAATATATGTCTAACTTACAAGCACATGAACTGTCACAGCCATCCCCCCTAAAAAGAATCTCGTCCCGAGATTCGGACGAAAGACTCTGAAGGGAAGAGAAGTAAATCACCCATCAAAAGTAACAAAAAGCAATCACACCAGAGAAGGTTGATGTTGATCGTAAAAGCCGTTGGAATATGACGAGATGAGTATGACAAGAGTATAGATGGATTGTACATGGATGAGTTTGATGAGAGAAGTGAGAGAAAGGTGATCGAGTTCTCTTATGATAAATGTCGGTGACATCCATCACACAATTTATAGATAGCAAGTAAGGATAGCATAAGAGTCCGTTAAGAGATGTTTGAAACATTCTTGCTCAGAGGTTATTATTTCAATGAGTTGGATGATGTTGATTGCAAAACATGCCTATTTATACTGATGCAATCAAGGGGTAATGACAAAATGCTCCAACTCAAAATGTGATGCTTGGTATATAATCATGAATGTAATACATTGTTGAAATGTATGTTTGCAATGATGATGTAACATGAAGATGGAGGATTTTATGCACGATCGAAATGGTGCATATAACATAATGCAATTACCATGATGCAAGGAGGATGATGCTTGCGATGTATGCACGTAAGAAATGCATAAAATATGATGCATACCGTGATGAGTTGATGATGCATATGACTCGCACTCTACAACCGTTCTCTCGTAACTAACACCTGGGTAGTTCTATATCCTTAAGCGAAGATCAAAAGTTAGGACACTAGTAAGGTTGCATAAGAAAAGATTGCAGTGGGGTTACGTCACATATACCTAGTCACCAGTGTGCTCCTAATGACTCAATCATGTGACTGCAGTGCACATGAGGCCTTAGGTTCTGACACGGCATCATGGTTATGTGATTAAACACCACCCCAAAAGAGGAATAGCAACCTTGTAGTGCCAACAGCAACAAGATAGGTCTTAAGAAACCCAAGATAACCCGAAGTTGTACTGGATGCACACCCGTTAGTTAGTCTACAGATTGTCGATGATGATGCAACACCATGCACTGACCAAAGATGATATATGCTATGATGCATGACCTTTGTCAGAAGTTTTGTATCCAGAAGTAGTTATGGTCATACATCTTTTTAATTTATCCAAAATCATCTGAGCAAAAATTGAAGGTGCAACTTTCAGATGTTGTAACCAGAATAGCCCACAATATAGGGTACAACATCAAGAAAGGATAGATGAATCACTGAATGATGGATTGAAGGATTTCCTGATGATTATCAAGGTTTAACCATCAAAGGAGAAGCTCAATGGTTCTGCCGAAACAGATTCAAAGTAAAATCAAGGATTGGATTTAGCTGTCAAGCTAAGATCGGTGATAGGGTTCAAACATGATCCAACTCACTTGATTCACAAAAGACTGTCTTAACTCTAAGCCTAGTAGATTACGTTGGCTCCTACCACACAAAGTCAAAATAGGCATTCAGATACAAGCACATATTTTAGTACATCAACGTAACAACCAAGGCAATCAGGTCAATCCAAGATGTCATGATGTATGCACGTTCTACACGTCCTCACAAACAAAAATAACTGCCAAGTAATCTTGGTCTTACGTGGTTAAGTACGGTGGCACAATATAAATACGTCTCTCCCTATAATAGCTAGTCCATAATCCTAACCGTTCAAAATCTATCGAATCGTGGTTAGCATTCCTGCAGAAAACACAATATATATATTGAACCTTTCATGCCAGCATGTCATGAAAGCATCCCCCAAACATTACTGTTCACTATAGAAACAACATCTGTACAATTACCGCCATACAGACAATGTTAACATACGTTATCGAAACAACGTATTCACGGGGGTACCGCAAAATGTGGGGATGTTGCTGTTCATACCCCCTTACCTAACTATATACTCCCAATGTAGTCAACCGGAGTTGGTACATTGGCAGCATCTCAAGTAGGCCACTGCTTGAGAAACAGCGTTCGGTTCGCATCACCGACGGGAAGGCCAAGCTCCCTCAGTTGGCTGAGAATCCTTACCTTCTTACCTCACGATCGAAGGTGTCGTTAGAGAAAGTAAGGTTGGATTGTACATGAATTTAAGTTTTAACAGAAAAGTAATGCTGGGAGTTAGAGTTATATATATATATATTACAGCCACCTCTAATTCCCTTAATAACATTACCCTAGGGCTTTACGTTCTAAGCTCAATCCTTAACGAATCCAATGTAGTTTTGCCAAATAATTTGTTGGTCAAATTTTTATACTGAAAGCATTTTTAAGGTAAAATGTATCTCCAGAGTAAGCTTATAGCTCTGATACCAGCTGTGGCAGAACCAACCTGAATTATACCGGCTCAAGTACGCGAGTCCACTCCAGAGGGCTTCAACGTGCTTCAAACGGTATAATCCCTTGGCCTGTCGGGTAACGTTCCGATAAACCACCGATACACAGGATCAAATAAGGTTACCTCACACAAAGGTGAGTCCAGAGATACAATCATCACCATATTTAACATCACAAGAATTACATTATAAGAGTTTTCAAAAGCCATACATTACCAAATGTGAAAACTATGATTTCTGGCAGCGGAAAACATACGCGATGATTTACAGCACGTCGTCAAGACGGATGTCATGCTAAGCCCGGGCACGACATCACTCGATATCATCAGTGCTGGCCGGGGACGGATACCATTCCACGGACCAACCTTCTGGGAGAGCACAGGGCCAAGGCAAGGGAAGAGTAGGGTCTTCAAAGGCTTTACCTGAAAAATATAAAACTAGCAAGGCTGAGTATACTAATACTCAGCAAGGCTTACCCGGGATTGGGTATATTTTATCCTGTAACTAGACTCATGAAGGCTTATAATAGTTTTGGGTTTAGTTTCAGCTGAAAAGCAGCTAAGAGTAGATCCTTATTTTCAACTTTTAGCTTTCAAGTTCTATGTGATTATCCATTCTAGATAAGCACTTATAACTAAGCAAGCAAGGTAGAGCTCTTTATCTCAACCATCTGTATTACTTATCATATAGTTGCTCTTGTTACTCTGTGTGATAAAGGGATTAAGTAGTCTCAATCATCGTGAGAGGCGGACGATTCTGAATCGAATTTAACCTTGCAAGGTAAACCTAACTCACACGCTTGAAACACCAAAGGGTCGTTTCGAAGCAACCGTTTACCTTTCATTCCGACTCGTGGATCAGATCCACCACAAGCGACTACAGGAATATACGCACTACCAAAGTGCAGGACATACGTCTGTAGCGCGACTACAAAACCCGTATTCCTGGTTGCCCTTGCAACACGTATTCCCACACATCGAACATAAGTAACCAAAAGAAGCAAGACGAGTGGTGGGAGGTATGTCCACTCCTCGGGCCGATTGGCTACTAGGCTTACCGCTTACCATATTTCGCGGCATGTGGCTAGTACTTTCAAATGCTTAACCACCGCTACCACACGCTGCGACCTTATCAAGTTCCATAACACAGACGGGGTATCATCTCAACCATGATACCTCACAAACTCCCGTCCGTCATCCTTATAGTGATAACAGGAATGTAAACATCACAATTTCCTATATCGCGCGAGTGACAGGAAATCACCTGACTTCTACCGGTCCTATTAGCATAGCAGCTAGTCGGACTCAAGTGCTAATTATTCAATACATTGGTTCTTAGGGAATTGCAACTAGGGTTTCAAGCGATTCCTAAGAACTTAATGCATAGAATACGTAAATAGATATAGATTGCAGTGTAATAAAATAGTAGGTTATGTCCGGGGCTTGCCTTTACTGGTGGGACTGAAGTCAGAAATGTCAATATCTTTCGAACTTTGGTTCGGGGCTTCAGTTAATTCCTTGGTGACGTTCACTTGGTCTTCAGGAACATCCTCTGCAGACTCCTGGGAGATCTTGTAGGTACCGTCTACGGAAGTAGTTGTATCTACATGTAATGCAACATTACATTCAAATGTGCATACAAACTATTTTACTTCACAACAAAGTTGCAATTCAACACTCATTTAACAGGCTACTCACATAACAATCAAAAAGATCTGAAACTAAACTTAGGTAAAGCTTTAGGGAGACAACTAATTAGAATCAGCTACTTGTTGAGGGTTACAACAGAGCTGATGAAGCATCCCCCCATCAGGGAAGACTTAAAAGTGTTACTTTATCAGTCCCAGGAGGCTGATAACACTTTTATTACATCAGATGGTACATCACCGTACAACTCTTCGCGGTAATGGGCAGTGAAGCGCCACTATCGCGAGGATTACAACTAAAACCCACACTACTACACTAGCTACGAAAAGGGGATCATCAGAGTCTTGTGCCACGCGGAGTTCCAACGGTGACCTCACCCACAGGAAAGACTGGGTGCAGGACGGAACCCTACTCAACATTTTCGGGGATGTAGTCTGGATCCTCCACTGTAAAAGTAAGAATGGGGTGAGTACGAACATACTCAGCAAGTCCAATCACACCCGCGGAGGGGGTTATAATCCAAGGATAAGGTTATGGTTCATTTGCGGAAAAAACTCGGTCTTATGCAAAAGTTCATTTAAAACATTTCCAAAACATGTTTTCAAGTGCCAAGAAGTACGTGCTGTTGATCCACACAGGATCCAAGTTTTAAACCACTACGGGACTCCCCGTCCGCCGTAGCTCACACGACTCAACTGCCGGGTACTTTCCAAACAACTCACACCCACCCAACCATTCCAGAGAGAAACACTAGTTATGTGACCACACCGTAACTTGCCCAATACCATGGGCACGGCTATTCGAATAGATTTTCAACTCTGCAGAGGTGTGCAACTTTACCCACAGGTGGGGTACCACAGCATGAACACCTTAGTGCCGGTGTAGATCCCATCAAAGCCCTTACCCACCTTAGCTAGACCTGGCTAGCCACCACGGGATCTATCAAGGGGTCATTCGACCTATCACCGAGGTTTAACCGGGGCATAAGTCACACAGAGCTCATCCCATCTCCTTGATCACCCGTTGCTCCCAGCTCTCCTGATGGCTATCGAACTAACTAGTGGGGTTAGGCTAAGCCGTTGCCCATACAACGGTCAAGTGGTTTGCACGACAGGAAGCTAGGTGAGATGACACATCAACTCGGTCCTTAGGGGTGACAAGATGGATATCTCCCTTCCACGCTCAACCACACAGGTACGAGCACACCAACGGCAATTCACACAGAAATGCCATCCATCCCGTCTGACTCGTCTTTCAAAACCACATTTTATCCCTTCCCACACACACACTTTCTTTATAAAACAAGGTGGTCAAGGTATGGACATCACAAACAAGGGTGGCTATCCTACCATGTTTTCAGTAAGCAAAACCATGCAATTTTATAAAACAGGCCACTGGGTTGTGTTTATAAAAACTAGGACAGAAACATGCATCAAAGGGTGGGATTGAACTTGCCATCATCAAACCCTTGCGGGAGGTCCTGATCGAAGCACTGTCCCTCGGGTTCGAGGTCGCAGAACTGGTCCTCGTTCGCTTGGTCACAGTCGGGACCTTCCTCGTTCACTCCGTGTCCTACGACGCAAACAAACAGGCACACAATCAAGCGAAAGAACTAAAAGCTTTTATCGTTGAGCTTGAATTGGAAATAATTTAGTTATGGAGATAGGGATAATATTTTTAGGTGGTTTCTTAATGGCATGGTTAGAACTATACTAGAAAGGGCGTGGTAAAGTTTCGGGTCGATCGGAGCTCGTTTGGCGCATAAAATGACGAGTTAAAAAGGGTTTAGGGGTTAAACGGGGGGTCCAGGGGCTTATTCGTAATTATCCAAAGGGACTAAGGACCTATTTGCGAATCCTAGAAGTATTCAGGGCATGCTAAAAGATATCGAGTTTATCTAGGTTTATGTGATGGGGGTTTGGATTTGAATTAACGGAAAGGGTAGGGTCTCCTTTGCAAAAGAGAGTAAATCGGGGAGGGGTGTTTTTAGGAAATAGAGAGGAGGGGGGGGGGTCTTTTGGGCAAAAAGCCCTTTCTTCCTCCTCTCCTCCCCCGTGGCCGAAATAGAGAAGGGGGGAGAAAACAGGGGCGGCAGCGGCGGCCTCACCGGCCGGCCAGGGCCAAGGGCGGCCCGGGGCAAGAGGGATGAGGGAGAGGGGGGCACGGGGATCCCATCCCCGGTCTCACCTTGGGCCGAGGTGGAGGGAGGGAGAGTGCCCACGGGAGCAGGGGCGGCGGCGCTAGGTGGCTCGGCGGGGCAGCGTTAGGGCGGTGGAGGCAAGAGGCTAGGTGGCGGTGCAGGTTGTGGGGTGCCGGGGGGTGCTCCTCGGCCCCTTTTATAGTCGCCCGAGGCGAGGAGCAGGCGGGGCTGGTCACCGAGCTCGGCGGGGCACCATAAATGGCATTCCGGCCGCTTGTGGTCGTCGCGGAGCGGCGCTCGGATGGCGAGGTGGACGGGACGTCTCGGGCGGGCGGCGAGCGGCACGGCAGCTTGGTGTGGCCGAACGGCGGAGGGTGCGGCCAGCGGTGCCGTGCGTGGTCGCGCACAGGGACGGTCGGCGGTGAAGGCGGGGCGCGCACGCGGGCCTGCGCGCTGGCGAACGCGGGCTCGGGCGCCGAGGTAGGCGGGCGGTCCAGCGGCATAGCGGGGCGGGGGCGCACAGGTGGCTGGCGCCGTGCAGCAGCGACGGGCGGCGCGGCCACGCGCAGGGGCGGGCGCGTGCGCGTGCGCGTGCGGCGCGGCGAGGTGCGGGCTAGGGGCGGGGTGCAAACGGCGGCCGGCACGGCGCGGCGCGCGGCCACGCGCTGCACGTGCACGTCGCGGGGGGGGGTGCGGCCGGTGTCTGGTGCTCGGGAACAGAGGAAGGAGGGTGGAACAGGGAGGGGAAAAGAAAGAAAGGGAAAGGGAGAAGAAAAAGAAAAGGGAGGGAAAGGAAAAAGTAAAGAAGGAGAGAAAGAAATAAGAAGAAGGAAAAAGGAAAGGAAAAATGAGAAAGGAGAAGAGGAAAGGAGAAAAAGGAAATAGAGAGCGAGAGGAAGCGGGCGTGCTTGTGCCGGCGAGATTCGCGGCGGTGACCGCGGCTGTTCGGCCACCGCGGCTGTTCGGCCACGCGCGCGCGACGCTCGCACGCTGCGCGAGGAGGACGAGGGAAATTGCATCGGCGCCGATCGCGGCGGTTGGCCACGCGTGGGCGACAGGCCACCGAGCGGTGCGGAATGGAATGGTTCGTGTCGGTTGTCAGGGTGGCGGGGAAAAACGGAGGGGGTTAGGGCTAGGGTTTGCACGGGCTTCGATGACGATTAGGTTTTTGATCGAAACACTCCAGCACGTAGTTTAATTTGATGAATTTTCAGGGCGTCACAGCTGATTGGAAACAACAGAGGTTTAGTCGATTGATGAGTGCTTCGGGTTCCTAGATGATCGATGAAAGCATCGATTACTTTGGCAGGAGGATGATTCCTAAAGCAGTTGTCTTAACTGAAATATGTTTAAATATTATTCTAGGTAACTAAGTGTGGTTATATCGACTCGATTACATCAGCACAACTATTGAGTGACGTACAGCCGATTGGAGTGTGGTTGAGGATATGTGACCGATAGATATATAGCCGATCTTTCAGTCGATAAATCGGCTGATAGAAGTGTGTGGATAAGGATGGGTAAACTAAGGATCGATCGGCTATGTTTGAACGATATGGAAAAGCAACCAAAATCGGCTTGGGTCGGCCGATGGTAAGAACCCTAAGATCGTGTGTGCATCGACTATGTGCAGCCGATACGTTATCTAAATCGGATGGCTAGTTGATCACTGTGCGCATTGGCATAGCCGATTTGTGTTTTTAGCAAACTAGTCGATCTGTGAACATCAGCATGCTAGTCGATCAGGGTAAGTAACTATTTGATTGCGCATTGGTAAACTAGTCGAAAGTGTGAACATCGGCCGAGCTAATATGTGCGCATGCGTTAGATTTGTGAGTCGGCATAAGTAGCCGATTACCTATGCTGTACTGGCTATGCTTCGCCGATAGATACGTTCTCTATTGGATGTGCCTATCCGATTCTTGACTGGAGTGTTAACCGAAGTAATTAGTGTTTGATTGGTTCGATTATATCAGCAAAACAACCGATTGACGCATAGCCGACGTGGTTGTCTAGATTGGACCAGGTCGGTCAAAGTACTAACATCGGATCGGACCGATAGGGTGGTTAACATCGGGCCGAGGGGCTTTTGCCGGTAGGGAAGAAGTCAAAAGGCTCATGGCCGATAGGGTCATGTCTATCAAAAATCAGCTGAGCTAGTAGCCGGTTGCTGAAGCATAGCATAAAGGTGTATTGACTAAGTAGTCGATACACAAGGCATAACCAGGATCTTCATATAGAAAGGGGCTCTAACAAGATTGCAATCAAAACTAGGGCAAAGGCATGAGCATCTATATGAATGAAGGTTAACCAAACATCACAAAAAGTCTGCCATAAGGGCAACAAGTACATCAGGCATGGTGCACAATTTAATTTCAGTCAATCTATTGCAAAGACTTTGGCTATTAAGAGCTAATTAAGTTTAGCGTCACACAAACAGTAGGCTAAAAATAAATTAAATGTTTCATGTTCGAATTAGACATCTCTTATGCCTTAAAGTTGCACAACAAGTTTAATTAAGATTCGAACAAGCGGCACAAGAAACGTATTGCAATAACAAGCACACATGACTAAATATAGCTTTAAGTGATTCCTAAAGTATTCCAAGTTGTACATTATGACACAAGTGTCATAAGGTCTCAGGTATGTTAGCTAAGTTGTACTGAGGTTACGAGCTAGTTTTAACAAGCATACAAACAATATCATGCTTAAGTAATCAACTTTAAAGCATACGCTCGGAATTTGAGCAACCACACAGAGACACTCGTTGTAACCCTAATTCATGTTGTAACATGACTTATTTAGGAACAAGGATCAGCTACTGAAATTCACAGGTAGAAAAGCATATTTTCGTAACACTTAAAAGAAAACTATATTTAGGAACCATTTAAATGCCGCAACTTGGCATGCAGCAAGGATCTGGTAACACAGATTAACTTGCATGATAACCTACTGATAAGGAGTGTAAAAACAGTTCACCAGCATTTATTGCCGACCTAAAGTATTTATTTTAGCCTCAATAAGACAACTGAATAAAAATAGATTTACAAACATGCACATAGCTTCTAGGTTCGAAATTTTTATAGTAAATTAAACATGCAAAAGAGTAAGCTACTGCGTAAATTTCATAAATTTTTGACTTCCAGCACTGCAGATATCCAATAAGCAAGCTAAAACAAGCATTACTCAAGATTAATTCAAACATCATAAAAGCATTAAACAAATAGTAGATTAAATATTTTTCATAAGTTCTTCATGCTAAAATAAAACTAACCCAACTGGTTTTATATGTTTACCATTTTTCTACCATTTGCTATGCATTTTCAAAACTGGCAACCACGTAAAACAGTATTTAAACTACAGCAAAATTTTTCTACTAACACATACAAAATTATACACATACTGCATAGAGCTACTCACAAGGATTCCAAAACATCTTTATTTGATATTTTAAAATTTATATACTACTTTCTATGAATTTTTTAAGCTTTAAACAATTAGGTCCATAAAAGACTATACCTATGAGTCTATGACAATGCAGAAAACCCCCTGGACTTGTTCCAATTTTTGCGCGTGGTCCTTCCTGTGAGCTTGAAGCAGAGGAGGCGCCGTGGGGCTCGGTTCCAGTGGGAGGAGGTCATGCCGGGGGCCGGGGAGCTCGAGCAGTTCACCGGGAGTCCGTTTTGGGGGTCAGAAGGCGGGCAGGAGGGCCAAAAGGAGGTCCTCAACGGTGGGGAGGTGGAGCTCAGTGGAGCAGACAGCTCCGGCCGGGGAGGGCAGGGGCGGCGGTGCAGTCCCGACCTGGGGAAGAGCCGGGGCGGTGCAGCTCCGGTCTGGGGAGGCCAGGGGCGGCGGTATGGACCCAGAGGCGATGGTTGGGGCGGCTTGAATCAGAGGGGCGGCAGCGCACGGTAGGGAGAAGAGAGGAGATAGCAGGCGGCGGTTGCAGAGGGAGGTGCACAGGAGGTGGAAGGAGGACAGGGGCGCCGCAGCACAAGACACAGGCGGCATAGTCGCCTACGGGAGGGAATTGAGGCGCGGCGGCCCAAGATGGCCGGAACGGCAGTGAAGTCTACTCCCCTTGGCTTGAACAGAACGAGGAAGGAAGGACAAAATAGCAGCGCTGAGAGAGGATAAGGCTATGGTGGAGGAGGTGGAGAGGATTGGATCAGCGTTAGCGCTGGGGCGGCGCGTGGAAAATCTGCAGCAGGAGGTGGCGAGGGCGGTCGGCACAGCGGCGGGCTGCAGAGCAGAGAAACAGAGCAGCGCCAGAGGAGGAAGAGAAAGGGAATTTCCCGAGGACTTGTTTGTAATTTTAAAAAATTGCAGGGACCTCTTGGTAAAGAAGAATTTAACCACTGTTCTAGAGCTCAAATAAAAATGTGGCCAAAATGAAAGTTGTACAACTTTTCAAGCGCTACAACTTTGTTTTAGGGTTTGAACTCCAAAACTCAAAATATGAAGTTTTATTTTAAGACTTGGACTAAATTTGAATTTTATAAAATTTTTGTCCTTGTTAGGGTAAATTACATATAACCTTGGGCCTATTTGCAAGATGCTATGTAAGTCATGATTACTTACATTATTACCCTTTGGCCTCTAGTAATTTTGAAAAGTTACTTTTGTAAATCACCTATTTTGCATAAAAGGACTTGTACTTTTATAAAATTACATAAATACGCTTTTTACTTGCACTTTAAATTTTTAAGAGCTTCACATAAACACACATGAGCTTTATACAAACAAACACATATTTTACACTAACAAATATATGTCTAACTTACAAGCACATGAACTGTCACACTTCCAGTGCTTCGGTCATCGTACAAGTGCATGATGGCAAGGAGAGAGTTGTTTTTTACCTCAGCAGAAGGATGTTAGATGCAGAGACCAGGTACCCCAAAATTTAGAAATTATGCCTTTGTCTATTCTTTACCTGTACGAAACTCCGCCACATCCTGCTTTCCGCCGAGACGATTGTTATCTACAAATTAGATGTTATCAAGCATATGTTGTCGGCCCCGATGTTGAAAGGCCGACTCGGTAAGTGGATGTTTGCTTTGTCAGAGTTTGATATCTGGTACCAGCCTGCGAAGGCAGTCAAAGGGCAGGCGCTGGCCGACCTTGTTGCAGAAAGGACCAGCTCAGACATAGCAGCGCTTTCCATCCGCGCATGGGCATTGTATTTTGATGGGTCGGTCTGTGGAGATGGTTCTGGCATAGGTATCCTGCTCGTTTCGCCTCGGGGGGCAACATATTCCTTTTCAATCAGATTGCCAACACCTTGCACCAATAATCTTGCCGAGTATGAAGCGGTGCACAAAGGTATGGAATTACTTCTTGAGGCCGGAGCAGAAGCAGTAGAAGTTTTTGGGGATTCAAAACTGGTCATCTCTCAGCTCACGGAAATGTACCGATTTGAGAGTGAGTTGTTGTTTCCCTTGTGGAGACAATGCCTGTAATATTCAGGTATTTAGAATTATAAACCCTAGATTTTAGTGTAAAAGTGTGTATGTTTGCTATTGTGTATGTAGGCTCAAATTTAAGTGTAAAGGGAAAAGGGTATTTATGTAATTTTAAAAAATGTGGGCCCTTTAGTGTTAATTGTGTAAGAATGGGAGGTAGAATCAAAACATAGAAAGGAAATTATAATAGTTATGTTAAATTCTATGAAATTTGGGGGTTTATGTGGAAATAAGGACCTAGATGTGATTAATGCAAAAGTATGGGTCCTTTTATGCAAAATTATTGAAGTATAAAAGTAACTTGCAAAGTTTACTTAGGGCCAAAATGTAAGAATGTAAATCATCATGACATTGCACGAAAACTTGCAATTGTGTCCAAAATTACATGAAATCTACCTCAGTAAGGACAAAATCTATTCAAATACCACTTTTGTTCAAAATTTAAAATGTAAAGTTGTATACTTTGGGTTTTTAAACTTGAACCCTAAAACAATATTGTAGGGTTTGAAAAACTCTCCAACTTCTATTTTGGGCATTTCCTCATTAGGGTTTTAGATCAATGGGAAATTTTACTTTACAGTAGGGTCCCTGAGATTTTTGATATTTCCACAAAGACCCTTCGGACCCCCTCCTTTCTTCTTCCTCTGGCACCCTTCTGCTTCCCTGTTGCTCAGTGCCACCGGTGCAGAGCACCTCGCCGTCGCCGCTGTGCAGGCCGCTGCCGCTCCACCTCCTGCTGCTGCCCTCCCCACATGTCGCCTGGACGTCGGCCGCCACCCTAGCCCTCCCCTACTGTCCTATTTCGCACTCGCCATGAACCCCCCGAGCCTCCGCCGGTCACCACCTCGCCGCCGCCGTGGAGAGCTCGCTGCAGAACCCCAGGGCCTTATCTTTCATGCGCATTAGCACTACAAGAGCCCCTGCAACCCATTCCCCTGGTTCTTTTGCCGTGTCCCCAACCCCAGACCCCGATCACCACCACCGCCCGCTCCTCCCTTCCGGTGAACTACGGGCCGCCGTGGACAGCCGCCACCGATCGCCCATTGCTCCCACCGATCCTCTAGCAAGCTTCCCCAACTCCTACTCGTGCTCACCAGCCCCTAAATGCCATCAAATTTTGGCCGGAGCACCATTGCCGACGATCGCCGCCCGCCACCGCCTCCTGCTCGCCGTGGAGCACCCCTTTCCGACCCTCCTCGCCTCCAATTGACGCCACCTCCAGCTTCCCCACACTGCCCGGAAGCTCCCCGACCTCTTCCTCGCTGCTCACAACCACCGGAGCACTGCCGCCGCTGTTCTCCTCCTTCACCGGCCACACTGCTCTCGTCGCGCCGCCGCTACAGGCCACCCCGACCCAATCCCGACCGTCTGCAAGTGCACAAGGACTTGGTGATGCTTCCCCGCCCCTCCACCCTCACCGCCGGCGATCGCCGTCGCCAGATTTGGCCGGTCAACCTCGCGCCCCCTCTCTGACCACGGCCAAGGGCCTCGGGTTGAAAGATACCAAAGCCCAGGGGGCTATCTGCAAAGCTTATGACTCATATGAATAGTGCTATAGGGACCCCCGTGTGTTATTTTTGCTGCAGACTTTGAAATTCCATAGTAATTTAAGAAAAAATCATAAAAATGCAAAATAAAATTGTTTTGATTCCTCATTCTAAGATCTACAACTTTCTTTATAGGTTGACTTTCAATTTCTAAGTAGTTTCTACTCTAATTTAAAAGTTAAGTTTAAGTAGTTGTAGACTAAGAAAATGCTTAGTAAATAGTAGAAAAATGGTAAAAATGTAAAACCAAATGAGTTAGTTGTTCTTTGACATGTAGTACTTATGAAAAATAATTGACCTACTGTTTGCATAATATTTTATAATGAATAAGTTTAATCATGGATAATGTCTATTTAACCTTGGGTATTTAATATCTGCAGTTCTAGATGGTTAAAAACTTTGAAAATATGTTGAGGTGTTGCACTTGAGTAGTGTAACCTGTGCCCAAAAATCTAGAATAAAATCTTGCATGTATGTACAGTTATAAATAATACCTAATTAGTTAGTACTAATGTTAATTATCCTTGTAGCTCAATTTCTGTAGGAATAAAATCTTGATACATTTACAATGGCTTAGACATAGCTTAATCTGTAAGTAGCAAAAATTTCAACCCCAGTGCTATGGTAGTTTATTTTGTAACAACAACTCATGTTGTCTAATATAGCTAACTAGGTTAATTTATACCTGATAAATGACCGCCCAGTAAAAGGGTAAATGAAATGTTTGATGAGTAAATTATGTTTTCATTGGATTGCAACTTTATTGTGAAATAAAATAAAAGTATATGCATCCATTAAATTACATCTTTGCATATCATATAGACTCAACTACTCTCGCCGACGGAGACTACGAACTGATCCCGGAACAAGCAGTGGAAATTTCTGAAGACCCCGGGAACATCGTCGGAAGTCTAACTGAAGCTCCGAACCAAAGTTCGGAAAACTTTGACACTCCTGCCCCCAACCCCACTCAAGAAGGCAAGCCCCGGGCATAACCCACTACTTTATTTACACTGCAATCTATATTTTTACCTACCTATGCATTAAGTTCTTAGGAATTGTATGAAAAACCCTAGTTGCATTTTCCTAGGAACCAATGTATTGAATACTAGAACTTGGGTTCGAATAGGGTAGAAGTCGAGTGATTGTCTGTCACTCACGAGCTTATAGGAATTATAATGTTTATATTCCTGTAATCACCATAAGGATGACGGACGGGCTTTGTATGAAGTATCAAGATTGAGATGATACCCCGTCTGTGTTGGTGAATTTGGTTAAGGTCGCAATGTGTGGTAGTGGTGGTTAAGCGTTTGAAAGTACTAGCCACATGCCGTGAAATATGGTAAGCGGTAAGCCTAGTAACCAATCGGCCCGAGGAGTGGACATACCTCCCACCACTCGTATTTGGTTTTTTCCTGTTACTCGCTTCGATGTGTGGGAATACGTGTTGCAGGGCAACCAGGAGTACGGTCGTGTAGTCGCACTACAGACGTACGTCCTGCACGTTGGATGTGCGTATGGTCCTGCAGTTGCTTGTGGTGGATCTGATCCACGAGTCGGAATGAAAGGCAAACGGTTGCTTCGGAATAATCTTTGGATATTCCAAGCATGTGAGTTAGGTTTACTCTTGCAAGGCTGAAATTCGATTTAGGAATCGTCCGTTTCTCGCGGAGATTGAGACTGCTTGATCCCTTTGCCACATAGAGTAACAAGAGCAACTTTATAGTTATCAAAATGATGTCTGGCTAAAGATCCTACCATGCTTGAGTAGTCATAGGTGCTTATCTAGAATGGATAATTACATAGAACTTGAAAGCTAAAATTTGAAATTAAGGATCTACTCTTTGTTGCTTTTCAGCTGAAAACATTACCATAACCTTTACAGCCTTCATAAGTCTAGTTACATGGATAAAGTATACCATGAAACGGGTAAGCCTTGCTGAGTATTAGAATACTCAGTCTTGCTTTGTGACTTTTTATTCAGGTAATCCCCCTGAGGATTCTGCTCTGCCTATGCCATGTACGCCATGGCCTTACACTCTGCCCGATGGTTGGTCCGTGGAGTGGGATCCATCCCCGGCCAGCACTAATCCTACCGAGTGATATCATGCCAGGGCTTAGCATGATATCCGTACTGGCGACATGTACAGTGGTTGTGGTTTAAATTCCGCTGCTGTAAACTTGAAAACTTGAACCAGTTTGTAATAAATCCTATCAGTTTGAAACTGATATTACTTTTGACAACTCATGTAATATATATGCCTGTGATGTAAAATATGACGGTGATTGTATCTCTGGACTTACCTTCGTGCGAGGTACCTTGTTTGATCCTGCATTCAGTGGTTCATCGGGATGTTACCTGACAGGCCAAGGGATTATACTGTTTGAAGTACATTGGAGCCCTTGAAAGAGGACTTGCGTACTTGAGCCGGTGTAATTCAGGTTGGTTCTGCCACAATGCCAGGAGCTAATGGCCCGGTTTAGATATATAAATTTCTATTGGATACCAAGAGTACAAAATTCGGAGGCTAATGATCTTGCCCAGATGGCTTCAGGTTACAAGGATACGATAGATAGAGCTGATTTACCAATAAACCTGCTGGATCAGGGGGATTGAAGAGCCGATATCTTCAATTACTTGAAGGATCCGGCTCGGGGGGCACCTAAGAAGACACATTACAAAGCCATGAAGTACGTCTTGATAGGGGACGACTTGTTCTACAGGACTCTGGAAGGGCTACTGCTTAAGTGCTTGGAGCCGATTGAATCCAATCGGCTTTTACATGAAGTCCATGAAGGTACATGTGGTACTCATCAATCAGCCCACAAGATGAAGTGGTTGATTAGATGCTCGGGATATTATTGGCCTAATATGCTGGAAGATTGCTTCAAGTATTATAAAGGATGCCAGGCCTATTAAAGGTTTGGAAAAATACAAATAGTACCAGCATCTGCAATGAATCCTATCATCAAACCTTGGCCGTTCAAAGGCTGGGGCATGGACATGATCGGTAAGATTAATTGTCACACCCGATTTATAAAGAACATAAATCGAGCAATCATATATGCGCCAGGATCAAGTCACGCATATATACCACAGAATCATCAAGATATCATAACACATATCACGTATAACAATAATATAAATCGTAAATGAATTATTTTATTACAACCGAATCAAGAATCGGTTCAAGCGTAAAATGAAGTACATGAAGAGCAGGGCTCCACAGGGACGTCGACTGGGAGACGAACATCTAGAAGTCGTCGAAGCCGCTAACGTAGTCCTCCACGTTGCCGGGCACTGAGCAGCAGTCGAAGGCATCCAAGAGAACAGAAGAGTAGAGAGGCAAGTGTGAGTACAAACTCGTACTCAACAAGTATAACACAAACTATGAGGCTCTAAGGTTGGCTGACTCAACTGCATTAGCTTTTAGTCTTGGCAGAATTTTATTAAAACTATTTACTACAAGTGGATGAATTACCATAACCCCAATTACATAATAATTAATCAGGATTTATTAAAGCTACTGAGAAACCAAACCAAACCAAACCACCAAGATAACCCCACTAATCAGATGGAGGATCTGGGCCGCTCATGACTGTGAGCACAGCTGATATATCAGTTTTACACTCTCGAGAGGTTGCACAACTTTACCCACAAGTCGTGAGCTACGCTAGTTGTTCATCACACTTCCTTAGGTGAGATGACTAGCAAGCGCACTACGAGACCGTTACAAAGGATCACGTTAGTAAGGTGTAACCGCTAAGGTTTCTGGATCAGCAATGATGGGGCCCACCTCACGGGGGTACAAGCACACAGCACAGACCAAGCCGGAGGAGCAGGGACCATTGAAGCTTACCACCCCTCTTGCCCCGCAGGTAAGTTACTCCCGAACCAAAATGACCTAATTAATAAGTCAAGACCATCCCATTCCAGTCTTGTGGTTGCGCGGTTGTCCCAGGTTGTCGCTCTATGAATCGGTCCTTATGGAGAGTGGCCAACCAAGCACTAAGCACCGTGCTGGCCCCCTAAACCATGTTTCTAAAAAAACATCTTTTAAGGAGACGTGAGCCACTCAAGCACACAGCACAGAGGGCCACTCTTAGAATTAAGTTGCATAAGACCATTAGCCAAATTAATTAAAAAGGACCAACATGTGTGAGAGCGCAGCACCTAGCACAACTAACCAAAATGCAACCCAAGGTATAAATGTAAAGGATAAGGTGGCTAGGAAGTCCTTATAGGCATACATAATTAAAATGCAGTATGAAATTGTATTAAAAAGTGATAGGAGGTTTATGTTATACTTGCCTTCGTCGAACTCTCCTGGCTGCTGCTCCAACTGCTCAGAAGAGGGCTCCTGGTACTGCTCCGGTGTCTCGACGTCTACTCACGATCGCATTGCCATAACATGGTCCACACATACACACATGCACAAACAATAGTAAACTATAATAAACAGTACACCAATACAAGAAAACAGCACACAAAACTAGTCTAAAGCTATTCTACGCATTACAACGATTGCGAGAGCGCAAAAACCATCTAAAACGGAGCTAAGACGCGAAATCTAGGGTTAAAACAAGGTCCAGGGGCTTTTCTGTAAGAAAACAGGAAAACCAGGGGGCTCTGTGCAAAAACTAAGGGCCTAAACCTAATTAAACTATAGACATAGGGGCTAACTTGCTAAAACTCAAGGCTAGGATGGCGGGCACTAATTCCAGGAAGCTCAGGGGCCTAAAAGATAAAAACAGGACCTATCTGCAAATATTTTTGAACTACGGGTGGACTGCGGGTTGTTTTCTCAAAAGGGCAGGGACTCTTTAGCAAAAGGTTTGGGCTGAAGTGGTATCTCTCAATCTGGGCCCTCGGATCAAACACTAACGGCCCAGATCTAATCCCGACAGTGAACCGGTACGCGCGCCTAACAGCCGTAGGATCTAGATCGAATGGACCGAGCCCACACTTAAATGGATCTAATCCAGACCGCCTATCCCAGATTTGACGGCTCTGATTCACTCTTACCCCGAATCGGTATTTCTCTCCCAGAACCACTGGATCCTGATCCCACGGCTCAGATCCAAAGGCTTGCGATCTAATCTCACCCGCGGACTTCCGATCGAACGGCCCAGGAGCAAAGGGGTGTGGGTTGGCGGCACTGTGATGCCGGCGATAGATTCCATGGCGGCGCGGCTCGGGGCTCGCCGGAGCTCGACGTTCCCATCGCTCCGGTGGCCCAACCTTCACGACTTCAAGCCAGGGAGCATCACCGCGGCTCAGGGGATCAACCTAGGGCTACAGCTGGGCCTAGAGGGGCTCGGGCTTCGCGATCCATGGCTCGGGGCGGCGGACATCACCGGCGAGCGGCGTTCTAGGAGCTAGGGCGGGTCCTAGGCTACGACAGCTAGTGCATAAACTTCAGGGAAGGGATGTGATACTCACCAGGGGCTTGCGGAGGCCGGAGCTGCAGCGTAGGCTAAGGTCGACGACGGCCGGCGGTGAAGGAGGTCAGGTTCTCGCGGACCGGCGGCTACAGACGGGCTCCGAGGTTCGGGTCGCCCTAGATAGCTTCAGGAGGCCCCTGCGAAGATGACTGAGGGGTTAAGAGGGTGCAAAGATCACCGGCGGTGAGGAATTACCGAGGCGGAGCTCCTCACTCGCGATGACGGTCGTGGCGGAATTCCGGTGATGCCGGGGTCTAGGGCTCTAATGCTGGGCTCGAGAAGCTTCCGGGGGTCGAGGCGGGGCATTTGCGGGGGTCGTGGTGGTCTAGGGCGTGGCAGAGCGGCTCAACCACGGCGAGGCCGAGGATGCAGCGCGGCGGAGGAAAAGGGGCGGCGGCGCTGGGGGTCTCCAGGGTGTTGCAGGGCTAGGGTTAGGGCACGGGGTGATAAAGGGCCTCTTTTGTAGGGCGGCGGGGTCACATTGGCGTGTGGGCCCGGGGAGAGAAGGTCGCCGGAAATGTCAGGTGGAGCAAAGCTCGGGGAGGAAGAAAAGGAAAGGGGAGGGAGGGACGCTGACGAGTGGGGCCGCTAAGTCAGAGAGAGAAAGGAGGGAGAGTGCGGGCGTGCGGGCGGAGAGAGAGGGCGCCGACAAGTGGACCCAGGGCGTCAGCGTGGGAGAGAAGGAGAGGGAGCTCAGCTCGGGCTGGGGGAGAACTGGGCCGGGCGCGGCCCCCGCGGGGAGGGGAGAGGAGAAAAGAGGCCCGAGAGAGAAAGGGAAGCACTGGGCCGCCGGCTGGGCTGCGGGAAAAGGGAAAAGAGAGGGGCCCGAGAGGAGAAGGGAGAAGGGTTGGGTTGGGCTGGCTGGGCTCTCTTCCCTCTTTCTTCTTCTTTCCTTTTTCTTTTCTATACTCAAACTATTCAAACAAAACTATTTGAATTCAAATAAATTCGAATTCAAACCCTATAAACTCAACACAAGGAAAACAATGCTCCAGCATGAATGCACAAACATGTTGACCTTATAATAAATTTATTTTCTTGTGTTATAAAATTACTTTAAATGCAAGATAAATTAGAGAAAGCCCTGGAAATTTTATTTGAGCCAAAATAAATTCATTAAAATTTGGGAAAATTACATTAGGGTGTTACATTAATCCACAATCGAGTAAAGGCCATCAGTTTATTTTGGCCGTCACAGATTATTTCACCAAGTGGGTAGAGGCTGTACCTATGAAGTCAGTAACATCGAGGGACATCATCAATTTCATCAAAGAACACGTTATTCATAGGTTTAGGATTCCTCAAACCATTACAACAGATGGAGGGTTGATGTTTATATCTTATGAATTCAAAAAGTTCACTGCCGACATGGGGATTAAATTGATCAGGTCATCTCCGTACTACGCTCAAGCAAATGGACAAGCCGAAGCGTCCAATCAGAGCTTGATCAAGCTGATCAAAAGGAAGATTGATGAATACCCACGGTGTTGGCATGAAGTATTATCAGAAGCGTTATGGGCTTATCGTGTTTCATGCCACGGGGCAACAAGAACTTCACCATATCATTTGGTGTATGGGCAGGAGGCCGTATTACCATGGGAAATTACGGCCGGTTCGAGATGGATAGAGTTTTAGAATGATTTGACTGCTGAAGAATATGCCTCTCTAATGAGCGACAATGTGGAAGACATTATGGAACTCAGGCTTTGGTTGCTAGAAAAGATCAAGGAAAATAAGGCCAAGGTAGCCCGCACGTACAATAAGAAGGTTAAACCGAAGGGATTCCAAGTTGGAGATTTAGTATGGGAAGCGGTGCTACCATTGGGGACTAAGGATGCGACATATGGTAAATGGTCTCCAAATTGGCACGGGCCTTATAGAGTTGATCAAGTTTTACCAGGGAATGCGTACATGCTTGAAGAATTGGATGGAGTTAAATTTTCGGTAGCCATCAATGGCCAACACCTCAAGAAATATTTCCCGAGCATGTGGGAAGACGAGTGATGAAGCCGATGTAATGCATCAGGCTATGGACCAACACAATCAGGGTATCTGTGAGGAAAGCCGATGTGATACATCGGGCTGCAAGTCGACATGATTGGGTACTTTGTGGTACATTAGGCTGCAGGTCGGTATCCATCGGGTACTTTAAAAGCTGGTGCAGTGCATCAGGCTATAAGGTAGAACGAGATGAACAAGTCAGATCTGTAAAGAAAGAATAGTGCAGGTCCGCGCACGGAGCTAAAGATTGAATAGCCGATGTTAAGCCATCAACTTTAGAAGCAATAATCAGAACCTGCAAGTCCTGGGCTTCGATAACAAGCAAAGAAGTTGATTGCAGGTGTCTTATCAAGGTTGGTAGAATGGATTCTGCAGCACGACTCAAATCAGGCAAACTACAAGGGTCTCTTGATCTTAAAAGAAAAGGTTCGACTTCTTTGCGGGGTTTTTCTTGGTAATCATATTTTTCGACTTGATTTGGGCTCGGGGGGAAGCAGTAACAACAGGAGCACGTCTGAAAGCCAGTTTCAAGGAAGAATCAGATGAGTTGCCTTGGCATATAGCTAGATGGCGAAAGAAAAGTAGGGACGGATCTTGACAGAGTACTCTTGCTATTGGCAAAATCATTTGAAGGGTACTCGAGTTCTCGAAGATCTCTGAGGTATCTGATCCGGAATAAAGGAAAAGCTTGGGATGGGATCGGACAATTCAAGGAGAAAGGCCGATGCGATGCCATCGGACTTTAGAAGATTGGATTTTCAGACATTGGATTACTAAAATGAAAGGGTTCATCTACGAGAAATTATTACAAAAGAAGTCGATCTACCGGCTTTGTGCATAATGGCGGAAGACCCTACGAACTACCACCAGTAAGTCCCTAAGGACTTGCGGCGCTTGTATGAGGGAGACGCGCTGGTATCATCGTCGCTGCTGCCATCGCCGCTGCCGCCGTTGCTGCTGTTGTTGCCGCCATCATCGCTGCTATGACCGGCGTTGTCGCTGGCGTCCCCGTCATCTTCTGAAGTCAACGATCCGCCGTGCAGGAACCCTCCTGCTGCCGAGTCATCATCAGTTGAAGTGTCCTTGGTATCTTCTTCTGAGGAAAAGAAGAAGTCGTCATCCGAGGAATCTTCGTCACCTTCATCCAGATCCCCATGAAAGAGAACCTGGAGGTCCTCATTGTCGGTCAGGGACTCATCATCCTCTGACCAAATGCTGAAGTCCCACTCCTCTGCGTCCCAATGCAGAGGAGCGAGAGACTCGTATGAAGCTACTAAATCAAACTCCGGCGTCGCCTCCCTGGAGGTTTTGGAGTCAGGAGAGGTGATGGAGATTATGGAAGAAGAGGAAGAGGAATTGGAGGAGGCAGAGGAAAAGGAAGCCATCGCCGGGTGATGCAGAATATGTTGGTGCGGTTAATGCACAGAGGAAGGAGATGAATAGAAGTAGATCCGCCGATGTCAGTTTATAAGGGCAGAGATGGAAGGTGAAGTGGCGCTATGACGATTTCCGAGGGAGAAGTCGAAGTGTCGCGTCCGATGGCATTGGGAGGCAGCGCGCGCGTACAGGCTCTGGAAGCCGAGGGGTCGCGTCCGATGGCATTGGGAGCGGCATGTGCGTGTACAAGTCTTAGAAGTTGAAGAGGCGATGGTTTTGGAATAATCATTGACAAAATCAGGGGGGCATGTGTTACCGCCATAATTTGACTGGGCCAAAGGATGGGCCGAGAGCAACATGGGCTGAAGGAGATCATCGTGATGGTTTGCGAATCGGCTTTTGTGCAAGCGTATTAAGGGCTGGGATGGCTGTGTATCTAGTAAGGATAGTTTAAACATAGTAAGTTAGAGATTGTATCGTAATCAGCTAGGGTTAGTTAAAAAGATCAAGTCTCCAGACTATAAATATGTATCGTGAGATTCAATAAAGAAGGATCCAACATTCACAACAAACTCTCGGCGCATCACTACCCCTTTTTCCAAGGGTTTCTCCAGGTAATTGGCATGCTGCTCCGATCATGCTCTGCATGGTCGGAGCAGCATCATGTTTATCTATTTATCTTTGTGTTTCTCATGCTGAAGCGTTGTTGATGGCGAGTGACACTAGTTATCTTAAGCGATTATGATACTGCATTAGTTCTGAATAGTATATCTATGCTCTGCTTGCTGTTCGTAATCTTTTAGCTGCCCTTGTATGTGATCCCAGGTGCAAGGGCAGCACCTTGCTCTGTTCTTGCTTAGTAGATCTAATCTGTTATGGTAGTTCTTTGTACTACAAGTATTATGTTTAATATCCGTATGATTAGGCCCTTCAAACGGGTTGAACGTTCCGGCTGCATGTTTGGTGCTTTATGGTAATCTAAGGAGGGATTGTTCCGGGAATCGGCTTGTAAGTTGGTTTTTTGGCCTCTTTTTGGGTTAGCGTCTTGTTATCTTTCATGTTCGTTGGGCTTAACCACGCGTAGGATGTTCCGGTTATGTAGTGAAGACTTTTACTATCGTAGATTGGATTAGCTTGGTGATTACAGAGCATGCTTTTATCTTTTCTATCGGATTTGTGTTAGTAGATCCGATCTGTTAAACGAGTACAATCAGCTTCTTTCAGCCGATTTTGAGGGTTACCCGGGGATCCGACCTAGTACAAGAATAGGTCCGACTCAGTACAGAGGCACCATCGGTTTTTCTAGCCGACCTCGGGAGTCGTTTTAAGAGCCGATCGCGGCTCCGACTAATGTTTGACATGGCTGTGCATGCGGGGAAATAACTGATAATGACTTCTACACCTTCCTGATCAGGTATAGGTCAGGTGGCACGCCTAGCACTTCACCAAGCCAGGGCGTGTGCCGGACTTCTAGGCCGTTGACCGAGGGACCGGGACCCACCAGCCGTCTCGGAAGCCTCCCGGCTCCTTGTGTTGCTTGTCGCTACTCACCGGTGGGTTTTGACCGACAATAGTATGGCAGCGGAAATAAAGAGCAATGCTAATTTAGCAATTATTTTATGTGACTCAGATAGCAATAGTGAGGATCTTAGTATCAGGTAGTCGATTAGAGCATGAATCAAGATTCAGTTAGCTGTTAAGTTGGAACAGAATCTAATTTTGCTGGGTGCAGAGATTGTGGTGATAGAAAAGAAGGATGCATTGCTGCTGGTGGAGTCACGTAGTTGGAAATTGCAGGGATAATAGTGTTCTTCAGGCAGTGTTGGTGTTTTACTAGCAAGCCTACCTAGGGATACCCTATAGTAGTAGACTTGTAGGCATGGTGTTGCCGAGATCAGGAACTCGAAGGTGCAACCAACACAAGATTTAGACAGGTTCGGACCGCGTGTTGAGTAATACCCTACATCCTATACGGTGGTTTGTATTGATTAAGGTTGGTTATGCTTTGGAGGGGGTCCCTACCCGCCCTTATATACTTTGGGGGGACAGGGTTACATGGAATCCTAGCCTAATACTAGCTTAAGTGTTCTATCCGAGTACTACTCGGGTAGTTCCTTCTATTCCGACTAGTCCTACTCGCATGCGAGTAGTTATAACAGATATAAGGTATGGGACATGCTCCATCCCTTCCTTCAGAATATTCTATGCTATGTGTGCAGCCCCATAGCCCCGGGTCTAATAAGCCCCCGAGCTCTTCTTAGCCGAGTACTGCATGCTTCTGGGTACTTCTGAAGTCATTCTCGAGTTGTTCTGAAACTTCATCTTGGAGGTATTTTCGGAGTACTTCCTTAGCTGCTTCAAGGTTGTGAGGTGCTCATGCCCAAGTAGTTTTAAGTCTTCTTTTATATGGGTTGCGATGAAAATTGCACTCTATATGGAGTAGCCCTCGAGCCTTAGGATGAATCGAAGAATCAGGCTGAGGGTCAAATTAGTCTCGAATCTTCTTTCCTTATCTTCCAAAGAATTTATAAAATAATCCATCGATGACACGTGTCCCATAGCCCCCGAGCCTTGAATCCAAATCCCAAAAGTTTTGAAAAAATGATCCAAATAAACGTGGTATACGTTGCAGTGTATATATTTTTTAGATTTGAGTCGATGGTAATCATAGGGAAAATTGGTTTGAAATTTGAAAAATCCCTTTTTTTGAGATAATATCCTAGAAAAATGATTCATCAAATAACTTCCCCAAAATTATCCTAAATTACCTCTCAAAACAAATCATATCCCGAGAAAAACTCCTTAACTTCTGCACATTAACACTGGGTCCGCCGCTGGTTATTCAACCACGCGGTAACTTAGGGTTAATTCACCCTTTCAGTCACTCTCACAC
Source organism: Panicum hallii (assembly GCF_002211085.1). NCBI lineage: Eukaryota > Viridiplantae > Streptophyta > Magnoliopsida > Poales > Poaceae > Panicum > Panicum hallii. The sequence goes on along the minus strand of NC_038050.1, from coordinate 22,433,858 downwards.
TGTGAGAACCCTTCGTCTACAGTCGCCGCCAAGATCTGGATCACCATCGCTGATCCAGATCTTGGTCTAGCCCAGTTCCACCTTCTCCTTCCTCCCGCTGTGTAGCCGCACTTGCATCTGCACCCTCCTTGCTCGCATCCCGCACCTTCTCCTTAAGCCCTCAAGCGCATCTGAGAGAAGCGACTCGTGACTTCAAGGATGGCTAGCAAGAAGGGCTCTACCAAGGTGAAGGGAAAAGATTCCAAGGCTGTCGCTACCACAGGCGACGGGTGAAGAGCAAGTAAGTGTTCTAAGGCTGACCTCGAGGCACTTGTAGATGAGGGCCTCCTTCAGCCCAAGGAAAACATCCAGCTGCGCACCGCCACTAGTGATAAGAGACCATATGAAGGGGCTGAAGAGATAGTTTTATTTTAGCATGTTGTTGAACGCAGCATGGCCCTTCCAACTTCTTATTTCTTCTCCGACCTTCTTTTCTATTATGGCATTCAGCTTCACCATCTCAACCCCAACTCGATTCTTCATATTGCCATCTTTGTCTATTTCTGCAAAGCTTTCCTAGGAATAGAACCCCATTTTGATCTTTTCTACTAACTTATCCATCTCAAACCGCAACCCAGTGAGGACAAAATGTACGAGGTCGGTGGGGCTGGACTCCAACTGAGGCAGTGGATGGAAAAGTAGTACATCCCCTACAAATTTCCAACAAGTTTGTCAGGCTGGAGGGAGCGATGGTTCTACATTGGGAACCATGAACCCTCGCTTCCCGAGAGGACCGGCGGAGCACTCAAGATTAGAGGCGAGTCGACCGTGGCTTCTCAAGACGTGAGCAGATCGAAGAGCTGCTCGGCAAGATCAAGGAGCATAGGGATGCAGGAGTCACTAGTGCCTCAGTGATGTACACGTGGCTTGGCAAGCGGATCTAGCCGTTGCAAAAACGCTCCCGATTTGGTTCGAATACCTTGGCAGCTCAGATCCATCTCAATTTTCTACAGACCCTATTAATAAAGGTGAAGCTATGCTATGAGTAAGTCGAGTGCTCATGGGTGCTTATACTGCATCATATGTGCCGACCCTTTATTTGGTGAAGAAACCTCCGAAACAGGTAGGACTAAGTAGTCATGCCTTTTAGTCGAGTACTTCTGATATCCTTTATTCTAATTTGGTACTGACAGATCTTGAAATCCTGTTGCAGGATGATATAAATGTATATAGCAGTATGGCTCTGATGCCGGACATTGAACGTCTGAGCCACCTAATGCCATCTCGACCCACTATTGATTCAGTGAACGAGGAGGATGACGAGGACACCGATGACGACCGCACCTTGGTGGATGTGATGAAGGGCAAAAAAGCAAAGACCTCCTAGGAGGGCCAAAGCCCTCCTGTTGGTGACTCTTTGCCTAGTAACCCATAAGGGGCCGAGGGTCGCTACCCGAAAGCACAAAGCTAGCGCTATATTAGGTGGTGATGAAGATGAAACACCTAAGTAAAGTGCCTTTCTTGGTCTTGCGAGTGCTTTTTGTTGCCTGCTGTTAATGGTCTTGATTGAATTCTCTCCTTTTTCTTGATTCTTCAATCCTAGCTCCTCGATCCCAAAGCATGCCAAGATAAGGGTTGAGGAAACAATCAGGGATGATAATGTGAAGGAGCAAGATGTACCCTCCATCATAGTGGACCCATCAATAGGTACTGCTGGAGCCACGCTAGGGCAATCACTATCCTCAGCTGGTACATAGTTATTGGTGACCGTCGCGATTGCCTAGCTGAGGCAAACTCCGCCTGCGGCTGGCAAATCAGCGCCAACAAGTGCTTTAGATGCTGCTCCCGCACCTAAAGCACTAAAATAGAAGAAATTACATGTTAAGAAATCCACATTGTAAGTGTGTAAGTACTTTTGCGCTTGTATAGTTGTAGGTTCCTTGTAAGCACTCTTATTACTGCTTCTTATGTGTAGGCCATCCTCAGCTCTGGGCTTGGAGCATCCTGGCGATGCGATGGTGACTCCAGCCCCCGACCTAGAAAACGCATCTAATGCCATGGAAGTCGTCGTAGAGCCGGTGGCTATGGCTACCCTTGAGTCATCGGTGCCGCCCGACTCCTTGGCTCCTGCCGACGCTGGAGCTGGCAAGCCCGAAGCTAGAGCCGAGGCCACCACCGAAGAAGAGCCTAAAGTCCGGGATGCATCCCCAGAGATATTAGCTGGTGAGTTCGTTGTAACACCTCCGCCTGCGAGTACTATTATGCTTGTTGCACATCTACTTACGAGTAGTAAGGTGATAGGTAACCTGTAGTAGCGAACTACTCCTGAGGATCCAGGCACTACGGGTCCCTCCTCAGAGGGTATTCTGGTGACTCCTCCAAAGTGGCAATATGCCATCCCAACTAACCCTCATTGAAGATCCAATGCTGTCATCCGTGACATTAATGCAGTTCTAGAATACTTTCAAAGAATTGTATAAATTTTCCACGTAAGTATCTTGCACTGATAATATCTATTTCTACCGAATAGTTACTGATTTGCTGACTGCTTTTTGCTGTCATACAGACCTTGGCCAATCGCTCCAGAATAAAATCAGACAAACTCAGGGCAGTTGAAGATGGGGCCCGCTAGTTGTAGGCCAAGGATCGCCAGATTGAGGAAAACATTCACAAGATTGTTGATCTGAGGAACGAGCTCAACACCCACAAACAGGAGCGCACCCAGGAAGTCTGGCTCTTAAAGCAACAGATCTAGAATCTTTCAAAGAAGAACACGGAGCTGGCCAAGACTAACCGAGGTAACAATGTATCAACTACTTCACCTTGCTGTGATGTATATGACTGTTCATTTCTGAGCTCTCACGAGTGCTTCTTCTTGTTGCATGTCCTCAGAACTCAACAACATCGCAAAGAACAAAGAAGAAATGCTGACCGATGTGAGGAATCTACTGAATCCTGCACCAATGAATTGGAGCTCATGGTGAAAAATCTTGAAGATACTGATGCTCAATTTGGCGAGTGCATGCAGCAGATTAAAGACATGGCCGAAGTAAAAGATGCCAAGCAGAAGCAACTTGAGAACCTTCAAAAAGCGGCGCAAGTAGTTGTCGACATGGTGGATCCTCCGAAAGAAGGGTAGTTGACAATAGGACTCTGCTGGAGCGACATCAAGAAGCCCCGCAAATGATTGCCGGTTTCATCTTCGTGACCACTAGGACCTATATAGCGCACGTGCTTGGGTTCTTCAAGTCTTTCTAGCCAAAGGCCAATCTGGAGCCACTAGCCGATGGTAAGGCTGCGGACTGCTCTCAAGAGAGGTTCACTAAACACCTAAAAGAAGTCGAGCCAGTGGCCGAGAAGATAGTTGAGAACTTAGAGCACGATTGAAAACCATGAACATGTCATGAATAATCTCCCTAGTCGGATATCCATAAATATATCTATTTACTTGGTGCCTTTCAATCTAATCCGATTACTCTCATATAGAGTAGTATCAATGATTATAGGTCTTAGATAGAATCAATATGCTTGGGTTACGCTACTCCAGGTGCCATGCCTTTGAGTGTAGTTCATAACTTGGCATTCAAATATTTGTTCAAATAATGCCCGACCATGCGGTGCTCTGACTCGATCAAATTTATAGGCTCGATGACCTCTTCAGTTCGCTTTACTGCTCATGGCAAATTTTCAGGGCCTAACTAGAAGTGTGGGCTTGGAGACCCCTTCAGAGAGCACTTTTATCGCTACTATTTACATGAAACAAGTAGTCGTAACTGTTACTGGAATAAGTTTGTGTACAAGTAGTACTTGCGTCTTAGCCTCATGGGCTATTTAGTAGTCGTATAAAGAGAGCTCGCGGGGCAGCCCCTGAGTAAACCTATTGCAGTAGCTTTAAAAAGCCTCCAAGTTTTACAATTTAGCTACAAAGAAAGTAGTAATATTGGTATAATAACAACTCTTTATTAATAACATGCTATCGTGCAGCTGGCAGGCTATGTACATATTGTACTAAAGATACAACTTCCATAGATGATGTATGTTCTAGGAGTTTGGGACCTCTTGGCCATCAGGGTACTGTAATTGATATGATCCTGGCCTTGTAACTCTTGATACGATGAAAAGCCCTTCCCATCACGAGTTGAGCTTTTGCAGCTCTGTCTCGTCCTGAATGCAATGGAGGACCAAGTCAATGATGTTGAACAACCTCTCCTGGACATTGCGATTGTGGTAGCATCTGACTCCTTGGAGGTAATGAGCCAACTGGACAAGGGCAGCATTGCATTTGCTTCTTGCACCGAGTCCAGTTCTAACTGCCTTGCTTCCTCAGCTTCGCCTTCGTCATACATCTCTACTCTTGGAGATGTCCACATGATGTCCGCAGGGAGGATTGCTTCTGACCTGTAGATGAGAAAGAAAGGCGTGTGTCCTGTGGCTTTAGAAGGTTGAGTCCATAGACCCCAGACGACATGTGGAAGCTCGTTGATCCACTTGCCACCTTTTTGGCTCTTCTCATCATAAAGTCTCTTCTTCAAGCCGTCAAGAATCATGCCATTGGCCCTCTCGACTTGGCCATTTGCCTATGGTGTGCAACTAACACATACTTGACTTCGATTGCCGCGTTCTCACAGAATTCCCAGAACTGGTGTGTTGTGAAGTTGGTGCCCAAATCGGTGATGATAGTGTTGCGTAAGCCGAACCGATGTAGAATGTCACAGATGAAGTCAACTTCTCTATCTGGTGTCAACTTAGTAATCAGGTTGTACTCGATCCATGTTGTAAACTTGTCTATGGCTACCAACACAAGAGTGAATCCACCTGGCGCTGTTGTCAAATGTCCAATCATATCGAGGCTCCAGCAAGCAAGCGGCCAGGATCGTAGGATGGTGATAATATTGTGAGCCAGGATGTGCGACTACTTTCCAAAGAACTGGCAGTTGGGGCATCTGCGAACTAGGTCTTCAGCATCCGACACCTCTGTAGGCCAGTAAAAACCCGCTCTGTATGCCTTCCCGACTAGTGTTTTTGAAGCTGCATTATTGCCACAGGATCCATCATGGATTTCATTAAGGATACTGTAACCATCTTCGCCCATGACACACTTCATGAGAACTCCTGAGCGTGCGCCGCACTTGTATAACTTGTCAGCAACCAAAATGAATCCATTGCTCCGTCTCATAATGCGAGCAGCTGCTGCACTCTTTTTGGATACACCCACAGGTAGTCTCTGGTCCTTGATGAAGTCGATATATGGTTCCCTCCAATCTTCTCCCAGCATCCTGACCTCTCGATCTGTTTCATGGGGAACTGAATCGATGGTGCTTTGAGCCGGAGTCTTGATGGATGGGTGTTGTAGTTCTTGAACGAATACGCCTGCTGGAACTTGAGCACGAGTAGAACCCAGCTTGGATAGTAGATCTACTCCAACATTGTTGTCTCTGATCACATGATGGATCTCCAACCCTGAGAATTTATTTTCCAGCTTTCGTACTTCCATTACGTATGCATCCATGGCTTCTTTGTTGCAATCCCACTCTTTGTTGACTTGTTAAACAACCAATAAGGAGTTGTCGTAGACAAGTAGTCGCTTGATGCCGAGAGAAATCGCTAGGCGCAGGAGTGCCTCATACTCGGACTTGTTGTTGGACACTTTCCAAAGGATTTGAAGAACATACTTGATTTGCTCGCCCTTTGGAGATATGAAAAGTACTCCAGCACCGCCGCATTCGAGCTTGAGGGAGCCATCAAAGTACATCACCCAATGCTCTAGCCTGTCGACTAGAGTTGGAATCTGGTTTTCCCACCATTATGCCAAAAAATCAACTAGTGCTTGCGACTTGATGGTTGTGCATGGCTTGAAGTCGATGGAGAGAGCTTCCAGTTCCACTACCTACTTGGAGATACGTCCAGTGGCATCCCGATTGTGGCAAATATCTGCCAGTAGGAAATAAGTAACAACTGAGATTTGGTATGCATTGAAGTAATGGCGAAGCTCCCTGGATGTGATTAGTATTGTGTAGAGAAGTTTATGAATTGGTGGGTAGCAAACCTTTGATTTAGAGAGTACTTCACTGACGAAATACACCAGCCTCTGCACACCGAATGCATGGCCCTCCTTGGTGCACTCCACCACAATAGCAGTGCTAATCACGTGAGTAGTCGCAGCGATGTAGAGTAGCAAGTTCTCACCTAGCAATGGTGCTGTGAGGATGGGGGGCAACTGCAGGTGATGCTTAAGGTCCTGTAGCGCCTGCTCCGCCTCCACAGTCCACTTAAACTTGTCTTGCCATTCAAAAACTTGAAGAAGGGTAGTCCCTGTTCCCCAAGTCATGAGATGAATTCGTTCAGGGCCGCCATGCATCCTATGAGCTTTTGGACATCCTTGATTGTGGCTAGAGCCCCCATGTTGGTGGTGGCAGTGATTTTCTCCTAATTGGCTTCAATCCCTTAGTGACTGATGATAAAGCTGAGTAGTTTCCCTGATGGTATGCCAAAGATGCACTTAGACAGGTTGACCTTCCACCAGAACTTGCATAGGCTGTTGAAGGTTTCTTCTAGATCGGCAATAAAGTCATCGTGATTTCGGGTCTTAACGGCCACATTATCCACGTAGGCCTCCACATTGCAGTGTAGCTAGTCGGCAAAGCATAGCTGGATCGCCCACTGGTACGTTGCGCCTATGTTCTTCAACCTGAAGGACATGGTCGTATAGGCATACGCACCATACGGGGTGATGAAAGCAGTCTTGATCTGATCTTCTTCCTTGAGGGCAATCTGATGGTAGCCCGAGTAACAATCAAGGAAGCAAAGTAGTATGTAGCCGGCAGTGGAATCAATAACTTGGTCGATGCGTGGTAGCCCAAAAGGATCCTTTGGGTAGTGCTTGTTGAGGTCGGTGTAATCGACATACATCCTCCATTCATTATTATTCCTCTTTCTTACAAGAGGATTAGTTAACCACTCTAGGTGGAACACCTCTTTGATGAAACCATCCATGAGTAGTTTAGCTATATCCATTTTGATCGCCTCCCACTTATCTGGAGCAAACCTACAAAGTCGCTACTTCTTAGGGACGGCTTTAGTGTTTACTTTCAGGCTATGCTCGATTAGCTCCCTGGGCACGCCTAGCATATCCGCTGGTTTCCATGCAAATATGTCTCGGTTAGCCCTAAGGAAACTGATGAGCAAGCTTTGCTATTTTTCATTGAGCCCTGTGCCGATCAGGGCTGTCTTGGACGGGTCATCTTCTTGCAGTTGGATTGCTTTGAGAGCAACTTCCCCAGTAGCATGTATCTTGTCTGGTTCGCCTTCTTCGTCGGGATATCCAGACCTGACTGGGAGAGTTGTTGCGCAGCCACAAGTACTTCTGAGGAAAGGTTCAGCATGCGGGATGTAGAAGCATACTCGATGGCCTCCTGGTTGGAGTCATACGATTTCTTCATGTCGCCGCGGAAGGTGAGCACACCACTCTTTCCTAGCATCTTGAGAAGTAAGTACACGTAGTGGGGCACGGCCATGAACTTGGCCAATACGGGTCTTCAAAAGATGGCGTGGTACGAAGATTAGAAGTTTGCCACCTCGAACTTGATGTATTCATTCCTGAAGTGTTCCCTCATGCCAAAGGTCACTGGGAGGGTCATAGTCCCGAGCGGTGTAGCCGAGTTCCCTGGTACAATGCCGTAGAAGGGAGCTTTGCTTGGGTTGAGCATATCCGTGATGTCCCAGCCCATCTTTTGCAAAGTACTCGCAAAGAGAAGATTGAGGCTGCTTTCTCCATCGATGAGTACTCAGGTGAGCCTAACAATAGCCACCACAGGATCCAGCACAAGTTGGAATTTTCCCAGCTCTGAGAAGCTAGTCCACTGATCGTCTCTTGAGAACGAGATAGGGACCTCCGACCATTGGAGTGATCGTGGAACCGCTGGCTCTATAGATAAGATCTCACGTAGTGTTAGCTTTTGAGCTCGTTTGGAAGTGAAGCCGGATTCGCCACGAAAGATGACATTGACATTCTTTGATGCATCCTAGAATTGGGCGCCACCTGACTTGTCCTCTGGTTCATCATTCTCCTTTTCCTTGCCCTTCTTCTTGACATTCTTATCAAGAGGCGGAGTGTTGAAGTTCTTTCGGAGGTTGTAGCACTCGATTGCCGAGTGCTTGGTGTTTGGGTGCACTGGGCACTGCTTGTGCCGAAGCTTGTCGAACTGCTCTTGCGTGGTTCCCAACTTCTTGCCTCACGGGAGGCATTTGATAGCCGCGACGAGATTATCTGGCTTGCGCTTTCTGGAGGATCCCAAGTAGTCCCGCAAGCTTCTATCGCTACGGTGGTCGTTTCCCCGCTTGTTGTTGTAGTCGTTGCCGCACTTCAAGAAGTGATCGCGCTCCTGCTCCTCCTGGTCCGCCCAAGCTTGCGTCATGTTGTGGTCGGTGATGCTGGAGATGGTGGTGCCAGTGTCGAAGAAGCGGCGAGTGTAGGATCACAGGAGCTTGTTACATTCCTGTTTACATTGAGATAGATCATGACAAATACCTGCTCGAGTGATCTGTCAGACCCGGGACTACAAGACTGTGTACATAACATAGTTTAAACAGGATTAGGGGATAGGGCTTGTCCTATCTCTTATCTGTGTTGTTCTCTACTCGCATGCGAAGTAGGACTAATCGGTACAGAAGGAAATTACTCGAGTTGTACTTGAGTACGATTCCTTGCCTAGTATTGGACTAGGATTCATGTAACCCTATCCTCCCAGATTTATAAGGGGGGGCAGGGACCCCCTCAAAACATAACATCAACATCCAAGGCAATACAAACCACCATACAGGACATAGGGTATTACGCACATCGTGGCCCGAACCTGTCTAAACCTTGTGTTCCTTGCACCTTCAAGTTCCTAATCTCGGCGTCTCCCAACCTAAACTTACCACCTCGGGTATACCCCTCGGTGGGCAGCCGGTAAAACACCGATAGCTGGCGAGCCAGGTAGGGGAGCACATCGAAGATCCACTGGTGAACTCGATGGCATCGTTCAAGTTCACCAGTGATGTGCCCCCTCACGGCACGACATTTGTTTTCGGCTCGTGGGTCTGCGTCACAGATGGTGCGAGCAGTTTCTATTGATTCCTCATCGACATGAAGCCGAAAACTCCCGCGGCGAGTTTTCATAGCGACCTTGACGAGTTTGTTGATAATCTCGACGACTTGTCAATCCATGGTTCTGCTACGAGGACGGAGTTGGAGTCTGCTTTCGGCGCGACTTCGTCCAGTGCCTCAACAACCTTGCTTGGGTTGGACTCATTCCAATCTGAGGTCTTACGTAGCCGATCATGACTCGGTCTACGCAATTTGGCCACTGATCTTCAGGAGGCCAACAACCCTGAGTCCCTCTGCACATTGGAGAAGGACATGGACTCTTTGCTCCAAATCGGAAAGCCCGAAGCCACCGCATGCTGGGGGCCTCGGGTTGTCTTGGTCACAACGGTCTGACAATCACCTCTACTCCAGATGGCCGTTTCGTGCATTGGCAAGGCATGAAACTCCTTGATCTACTCGAGGCCGAAGACCGACTTGTGGCACACCTTGAGCCCTTGCCTTTTCAGGAGGGCAGGCCATTAGCCACCGTGGCAGAGGAGTCAACCGAGCTAGTCGACGCGAGCTCTGATGAGCTCATCTCATGCCAGGCGCAGTAACGATCCAAACATGCGCCAAGCACTTCGTTACACGCAGAGGGCTTGGATTCAGCTTGATCAACAAAATCCGGCGTCTACCGTCAGGGAGGAGCGCGTGGGCGAAAGCCGAAGCCAGGCTTACAGCCAAACGGCAGGCGGCCGTCCTCGACTTTTGCGCAACAGCAACAACGACAACGCCCGCGGGAGTCAGGCCCCTCGCAGGAGGCAGCAGCCACCTCCAGGGGGTAACCCATGATAGGCCAATCATCGGCCTCCTTCGGGAGACCTACGCTAGCGAATCAATGAAGGACACGATGCACGGTCCGTAATCGATTCCAGGCGAAGAGAGCGCGAAGTAGCTGAGACAGAGGGTACTGACTGCAGCGACCATTTTCTAGCTTTCTCTGCACGGTTTAGCAGTTACAAGTACCCTGAGGGCTTCAAGCCGATCGGGATAACCAAGTGTGATGGCAAGCAAGCTCCTCAGCAATAGCTACGTTATTACTCCACTGCCATTGAAGTCGTATGGGGCTCCAACATCACCAAGGTCGTCTACTTCCCGATGGCTTTGGACCCTGCACCGCTCACGTGGTTGGAGAGCCTCTGCAACAACTCGATCAACTCCTAGGAGAGGCTCAAGAAGGTCTCCATCAACAACTTCCAAGGGGTGATCACTCGCGCAGGTACTCGTAACGATCTTGCTCAATGTAAACAGGAACATAACGAGCTCCTACGGTCCTATACACATCGTTTCTTCGACGTCCGTGCTACCATTGTGAATATCTCGGAGGAAGACATCATTGACTGCTTCTACAACGGCATCACCGACCTAGGCATCTACAGAGACTTTGGGTGGAACAGACCGAAAACTGTTGCAGGGCTTCATGACATGATGCACGACTGGTCTAAGCAGGAAGAAAAGATGCGGGAGCGGTTCCCGAGGCACAATGATAGCAACCTGAGGTGTCCAAATGACAACCGTAACGACAAGAGCCAGCAGAACTACTCGGGTCCATCCTGAAAGCGCAAGCCAGACAATCTCATCGCAGCTGTGGATCATTCCTCGCGAGGCAAGAAGACAACAACGCAGGAAGAGTTCGAAAGGCTCCTATAGAAGAAATGCTCATGGCATCCAGGTGCCAATCATGCGGCAATTGATTGGTACCACCTCCGGAGGACATTTAGCAATCCTGGTGGCGGCAAGAAGAACAAGCCAGTGGACAAAGAACCCGAAGACGACGACCAAGGGGACAAATCGCACAACGCGAAGTTCCAGGATGCCTCAAAGATCGTCAACGTCATCTTCGGGGGAGATGGAGACTTCGGTTCCAGGCGGGAATAGAAACTGCTTCTCCGGGAGATCATGTCCGTCGAGCTGGCGGTACCACGACCACTCCGTTGGTCAGAGGTCCCCATCTTGTTCTCCCGCGATGACCAGTGGACAAGCTTCTTGGAGCCCGGTAAGTTCCCCCTAGTCCTGGATCCGGTGGTGGCAGAGGTCAGGCTCACCAAGGTGCTCATCGATGCCGGGAGTGGTCTCAACCTCATCTTCGCCAGCACTTTGAGAAAGATGGGTTTTGACTTCACGGACATGCTGGTTCCAAGCAAGTCTCCTTTCTACGGCATTTTTCCAGGTAATTCGGCGCATCCACTTGGCACGGTGGTTCTTCCAGTCACCTTCGGCATGAGGGAGAACTACCGCACTGAGTTTATCAAATTCGAAGTTGCCAACTTTGAATCTTCTTATCATGCCATACTGGGCCGACCGGCACTTGCCAAATTCATGGCAGTGCCGCATTATGTTTATTTGCTTCTCAGGATGCCAGGACAAAGTGGAGTACTCACTCTCCAAGGCAAATTGAAGAAGTCATATGATTGCAACCAGGAGGCGATCCAATATGCTTGGACTACGTGTGTGCCAGATGCTTCAGGGGAAGTACTCGTGGCCGCGCAGCAGCTCTCCCAAGTTGGGCTGGAGATCCCTTCAAGAAAGGCCAGCAAGTTGAGCATCCAGTCAACCGGCGACGTGGCTCTCAAGTCGATCCAGCTCCAGGAGGGTGACTCATCCAAGACCGCCGTTATCAGCGTAGGCTTAGATGAGAAATAGAAACTCACGCTCATCAGTTTCCTTCGGGCCAACCGAGACATATTCACATGGAAACTAGCGGATATGCCAGGGGTGTCCAGGGAACTGATCGAGCATATTTTGAATGTACACCCACAGGCTGTGCCTAAAAAGCAACGCCTTCGAAGATTAGCTCACGACAAGCATGAGGCAATTAAATGGGAAATAGCTAAACTCATCGCGGCTGGCTTTATTAAAAAAGTAATCCATCCAGAGTGGGTAGCTAATCCCGTCCTTGTAAGGAAAAAGAATAATGAATAGAGATTGTGCATTGATTACACCGATCTCAACAAGCATTGCCCAAAGGATCACTTCGGGCTACCGCACATTAATCAAGTCATCGACTCGACGGTGGGTTGTGTACTCCTCTGCTTCCTTGATTGCTATTCAGGATATCACCAGATTGCGCTCAAGGAGGAAGATCAAATCAAAACCGCGTTCATCTCCCTGTTCGGGACATACGTTTACAAAACTATGTCTTTCGAGTTGAAAAATTTAGGAGCAACCTATCAGCGCGCGATTCAGATGTGCTTTGCTGATCAGCTACATTAGAATGTTGAAGCCGACATGGATGACATGGTCATCAAGACCAGAAATCCCGATGACCTGATTGCAGACTTGGAAGAGACGTTCAGCAGCCTACGCAAGTTTTGGTGGAAGCTCAACCCAACTAAATGCATTTTTGGAGTACCATCAGGGAAATTGCTCAGGTTCATCGTCAGCAACCGGGGAATTGAAACCAATCCTGTGAAGATTACGGCCATCACTGCTATGGGGGCTCTGCCCACAATCAAAGATGTGCAGAAGCTAACAGGATGTATGGCAGCCCTGAACAGGTTCATCTCCCGACTCGGGGAGAGAGGACTACCCTTCTTCAAGCTCCTGAAATGCCAAGACAAGTTCCAGTGGATGAAGGAGGCCGAGCGGGCCTTCAAGATCTGAAACATCACCTTCAGTCTCCCCCGGTCCTTACAGCTCCACTGCCGGGAGAAGATCTACTACTCTACATTGCGGTGACAACTCATGTTGTCAGTAGTGCCATTGTAGTCGAGCGCAGCAAGGAGGGCCATGTGTTTGGAGTGCAGAGGCCCATGTACTTCATCAGCGAGGCACTCTCCGAATCTAAGGTACGATACCCGGCAGTCCAAAAACATTTATATGCTATACTGATTACATCAAGAAAGTTGCGCCATTACTTCGACGAGTACAAGATCACTGTGATTACGGATTTTCCGTTGGTGGATATTCTTCACAATCAAGATGCCACGGGGCGTATATCAAAGTGGGCAGTGGAACTGGGGGCTTTGTCCATCGACTTCAAGCCACGCAATGCAATCAAGTCTCAAGCTCTAGTCGATTTTATGGCCGAGTGGCGAGAGAACCAAGTCCCAACTCCAGTCGACAAGCCAGAGCATTGGACCATGTACTTCGATGGGTCTCTTAAGCTCAATGGCGGTGGCGCTGGAGTCGTATTTATTTCTCCATGGGGTGAACAGCTGAAGTATGTCCTCCAGATCCTTTGGGAGGTATCCAATAATGAAGCCGAGTATGAAGCCTTGCTTCACGGGCTACGTTTGGCGATATCACTAGGCATCCAGCGACTACTTGTATATGGCGATTCACTTCTTGTCATTCAACAAGTCAACAAAGAGTGGGACTGCAACAAGGAGATGATCAACGCTTATGTACAAGAAGTGCACAAGCTGAAAAATAAATTTTCTGGCCTGGAGGTTCATCATGTGGTACGGGAGCATAATATTGGTGCAGATGTACTATCCAAGCTAGGATCCACCCGCGCACAGGTTCCAGCAGGAGTTTTCATCCAGGAGCTGAAACAGCCATCCATCAAGCCCTCACCTCAGTTAACCACTGATGCTGGCCTTCAATAGCCTGATCGGGAGGTTATGATGCTTGGAGAGGACTGGAGAGAGGCTTATATTGACTTCATCCGGGATCAAAGACTACCAGCGGGGATGGACGCAAGAAGCACAGAGGTAGCTCGTGTCATGCGCAGAAGTAAGGATTTTGTCCTAGTCGACAGTAAACTCTACCGGCGAGGCGCACGATCAGGTGTGCTCATGAAGTGCGTCACGAGAGAAGACGGCTGCGACATACTACAGGAAATACATGAGGGCATTTGCAGCAACCACGGAGCTTCAAGAACGCTGGTGGGGAAAGCATACAGAGCTGGTTTCTGGTGGCCCACCACAGTGTCTGATGCTGAGGACCTCGTGCGGAGATGCCAAAACTACCAATTCTTTGGCAAGCAATCTCATGTCCCAGCTCACAGTCTCATCACCATACTGCCATCCTGGCCGTTCGCTTGCTAGAGCCTTGATATGATTGGGCCCTTCACAACAGCGCCAGGCGGTTTCACCCATATATTGGTGGCTATCGACAAGTTTACCAAGTGGATCAAGTACAAGCCGATAGCCAAGCTCACACCAGATCGAGTCGTTGACTTCATCTCTGATATCTTGCATCACTTCGGCTTCCCGAACACCATCATCACGGACCTGGGATCAAATTTCACGGCCAACTAGTTCTGGGAGTTCTGTGAAAATACATGCATCGAGGTCAAATATGTCTCTGTTGCACACCCAAGGGCCAATGGTCAAGTCGAGAGGGAGAACGGCATGATAATCGAGGGCCTCAAGAAAAGACTCTATGATGAAAACAGCAAGAAAGGAGGAAAGTGGATACACGAGTCACCACATGTCATCTGGGGGCTCAGGAAAAACACCATTCTTCCTTGTCTACGGCTCTAAAGCTATCTTACCGGCCGACATCATGTGGAAATCCCCAAGGGTTGAAATGTACAATGAAGGAGAGGCAAACGAGGCAAGGCAGCTAGAGCTCAACTCTGTCAAAGAGGCTCGCTGCACTGCTCTTGTTCAGTCAGCACGATACCTACAGGGGATCCGGCGATATCATGATCGCAATGTGAGAGAACGGTCGTTCAGTATAGGCAATCTGGTCCTATGCCGCATCCAAGATGAGTCCAGCTTACACAAGCTCATCTCGAGGTGGGAAGGACCGTTCATTGTTAAGCAGATTACAAGACCGGGGTCGTATCGACTACAATACCCCGAGGGCCACGACGTTCCAAATTCTTGGAACGTTCAGAACCTGTGCAAGTTCTACCCATGAGAAGACGTGCAGGGATAGCTGTTCTCTGGACGCCTAGGTGGCCTTTTCTTCTGATTCAATTTGGAGGCTATGTGTCACAAAATTAAGAATGTAAATTTTTTCTGTCAACATACGGAGGCTGTAGCCATGTTCATCTTTTATATAAATTGACTTCTTGCCATGAGTTTTTGACGGTCGTTAAATACGGAGGCTACGGCCATGTTCATGTTTTATATGAGTCAACTTCTTGTCATGAGCTTTGATGGTCGTTTGCGATGATGATCGCGTTTTTCCCAATAGGTTAGATCCGTTCGATCGGATTATATCTAACTTGTTGGACGGGCTCACATGAGGAGCTATTTCGACTACGCCCAGAGTCGTTGCACTCGGGGTAGTTTCAACTTCTTGCCAAAGGCATGGCAGTTATGCGACGATGCTCGCATTCTTTCCTAACTGGTTAATATATAACTTGAATGCTCAATCGGGTTATATATAACTTGTTGGACGGGTTCCTATGCGGAGCTACTTCGACTACTTTCATGGTCGCTGCACCAGGGGTAGTGTCTACTACTTAGCCTTTGAACATGGATGATAATCCAGAAGTCATAAGGCACATACAAGTGGGGACATCGATGACAGACACATACTGGGGGAAGAGTACTTATTTTTACAATATCTCAATCCTCTAGTACACTTTTTACTATCTTTTCCGCTACAGGTGGGGCTTCTTGGAGGTACTCGTTAAATTGTTCTTCAGAGCACTCTGCAGCCACAGCCTGCGCGAATGCCTCTAGTCGAGCCTTCGGCCAAAAGGATTTTACAAAGCTAAGAGCATGGCGGACACATGCGATGGGGGCTTCGGTGAGGAAACTGAGGACCTTCTGCGGTGCTCCGAGGAGTCGCTCTAGCAAGGACCGCCCGTCTGCTTTGCCGCCTTCTTGTGGCTCCACCATGTCCACAAGCTTTTGGATGGCTCCCTTGAGGTCCTCCAGCTCCTTTTGTCGCTGCTCCTTCTCTTCGCCCAGCGTCTTGATCTACTGAAGGCAGGCAGTGAATTGTTGTTCAGTATCGGCGATCACCTTCTGCAACCTCTCGACGTCATCTGTACATCGATACAGCATATTCTTCACGTCAGTAAGCAGCTCTTCTTTATATGTTAAGATTTTCCTAAGCTCTGCGGTGAAGATATTTTCAGAATTCAAGATAAATTGTTAAGTAAAAGTACTCGAGGGAAGAAAGGGCTTGCCTGGGTGCGCCTTTTTCTATTCTTTGAGTTGTTCCTGGAGCTTGGAGTTGGCTTTCTCAAGGTTGTGGAGATCGTTCTTGAGGAGCCACATTTCTCGCGTTCGCTCC
Source organism: Panicum hallii (assembly GCF_002211085.1). Lineage (NCBI taxonomy): Eukaryota > Viridiplantae > Streptophyta > Magnoliopsida > Poales > Poaceae > Panicum > Panicum hallii. The sequence continues at coordinate 22,417,609 of NC_038050.1, read as the reverse complement.
AGCTTCAGCTTGTCAAGCTCTCGCTGAAGATATATGTTCTTCGTCAGCTCTTCTGATATGCGTTGTTCCTTTGCTCGGAGCTCCTGGTGGCCACTCACGACTGCTTTCAGTTTTTAAGATTTCTGTTGCAAGAGCTTGACCACATCCTGCATAAGGGGAAAGGCTAAGACAAGCTACTCGACAATGCATAATGGCAGAAGGGTAATCGTGCCTTACCAGGATAAATTTGTACAGTTCCTTGGAGCTCTTTTGGAAGTATCGTATGTTGTTGTCCGTTAGGAGCGAATCATCCACTAGATCTATGGTGATGATGTTCTGGTATCCGCGCCCGGCCACCACCAGATCTTCGGGGTTCCTTGAGGTCCCTGCAGCTTCTTCAATTGATGGTTGTTGGGTACCTGCAAGTCAAGACGCATTCAGTAGATGATGTCTGTGGTCTGAAGCAGTTAGCCATGGGCAGTCAGACAATGGTTGTTGGGTACTTGTAAGTCAAGACGCATTCAGTACATGATGTCTGTGGTCTAAAGCAGTTAGCCGTGGGCGGTCAGACACTTACTTGTGCTATCTGTAGGGGTGGCATCAGTGGCCTCGACTTGTTCTTCACCACCGGCATTGGCTTCGGGTTGTTGGGGCTCGGGGGGTGATGGATCGGGCAATGTCGTGTCCTCCTCGGGGGCTGGCTCCTCGGGAGCTAGCGGCCCGGGGGCTGGAGTAGCCATGGCAGGCTTTGGCTTAAACCTCATATCAGTTATAGACCTAATGAAGCAGAATCAGTTATGTTACTACACAAGTCGAAAATAACAGGATCTGCATTATGCAAGAAAGATCTACACTTACAGCAAAGATTTCTTCATAACAGCTTTCTTTATTCTTAGGGCCCATGGTATTTCAACCACGGTACTCGTTGCCGGTGGTGGGGTCACACCAGCTGGTTGCGAGGTGCCCGCCATGGCGATGGTTACCGTCCCTCCTGAAGTAGTCGATGGGTCCGTCCCAGCAGTTTCTACGGCATCATCTACTGGAACATCATTCCCAGTGAATTCGGTCTCGACCACCTCTTGGCGCTTGGGTTCAGGAGGAGAAGTAGAAGGACTGCGAAAAAGACAATGTCAGCATGCAACAATTTTGATATTTGACAATTCAATAGGGCAGCAACTTCGTACCTGGAGGATTCAACTACATGCGCTTTCCATTTGCGTACTACCCGATGATCCCGCAGGAGCAATGGCAAAGCTTCGGTCTGTGGCAGAACCAACCTGAATTATACTGGCTCAAGTACGCTAGTCCTCCCTGGAGGGCTAACTCGTACTTCAAACAGTATAATACTATTGGTCTGTCGGGTAACGTCCCGATAAACCACCGAATCTCAGGATCCAACAAGGTACCTCACACGAAGGTGAGTCCAGAGATATAATGCCAAAATAACTTACACCACAGGCAGTTTATATTACAAAAATGTACAAAATAACATTTGTCCTCACTAAGGAGAATTTATTACAACACAAGTTCAAGTCCCTAGTTAAAGCAGCGGAATTTGAAAAGCAGAGTCGATATACATGGCGTCATTACGGATATTATGCTAGCCCTGGCATAATATCACTCGGCGGGGTCTGCGTTGGCCGGGGACGGATCCCATTCCACGGACCAACCATCAGGTAAAGGGTAAGGCCATGGTGTAATGAACGCTGGCTCATCCGAAGGGTTACCTGAAGTAAATCAACAAAGCAAGGCTGAGTATACTAATACTCAGCAAGACTTACCCGGAATTGGGTATATCTTAGCCCATAACTAGACTCATGCTGGCTTTTAGCTTTGGGTAAGGTTTTCAGCTGAAAAGCAACAAAGAGTAGATCCTTATTTTCAATTTTTAGCTTTCAGGTTCTAGTTGAATTAACCATTCTAGGTAAGCACCTATAACTATCCAAACATGGTAGAATCTTTATTCAAACATCATCTTTGATAATCAAATAATTGCTCTTGTTACTCTATGTGATAAAGGGGATAAGCAGTCTCATACATCGTGAGAGGCGGACGATTCTGAATCGAGATTCAACCTTGCAAGGTAAACCTAACACACACGCTTGGAATACCACAGGGTAATTCCGAAGCAACCGTTTGCCTTTCATTCCGACTCGTGGATCAGGGCCACCACAAGCGACTGCAGGTCATATGCACTACAAAAGTGCAGGACGTACGTCTGTAGCGCGACTACAAAACCCGTACTCCTGGTTGCCCAGCAACACATATGCCTACACGTCGAACAAAGTAACCGAAAGAAGCAAATACATGTGGTGGGGGGTATGTCCACTCCTCGGGCCGATTGGTTACTAGGCTTACCGCTTACCATATTTCACGGCATGTGGCTAGTACTTTCAAATGCTTAACCACCGCTACCACACACTGCGACCTTAACAAATTCATCAACACAGACGGGGTATCATCTTGACCATGATACCTCATAAAACTCCCGTCCGGCATCCTTATAGTGATAACAGGAATGTAAATCATTACAATTCCTAAGTCGCGCGAGTGACAGGAAATCACTCGACTTCTACCGGTCCTATAAGCATAGCAGCTAATCGGACTCAGTTCTAATGTTCAATACATTGGTGCCTAGAACAATGCAACTAAGTTTCCAAACAACTCCTAGAACCTAATGCATAAAGAGATATAATATAAGTAATATAAGTTGCAGTGTAAATAAGGTAGGGGATTATGTCCGGGGCTTGCCTTCGCTAGCAGAGTTGGGGTTAGTCAAACTAGTTTCTTCCGAACCTTGGTTCGGGGCTTCAGAGAAATCCGTAACAAAAGTCCCGGGGTCTTCCAAACAAACTTCTTCTTGTTCTGGGATCAGTTGATAATCCCCGTCAGCGAGAGTGGTCGAGTCTACATGAGATGCAATTTACAAGTTATAGAATGCCTTTACCTTTAGTTTACTTCCCGATAAAGTTGCAATCCAATATAAATAACCTTTTATTTTGATATATTTCCTAATTACTTTGTACTGGGCAGCCATTTATTGAGCACTAATAAATTTACTTAGATTCATTAAACAATAAATTTAGTTAGGTTAAGTGTTCAATTAGTAGTATGGAGCAGCAAGTGGTGTGGTTCCCATTAACAATTATATTAAAAGCTATACATATTATCCTCTCAAGTGATATGATTTTTAAGTTACCATCACCTTCAACATCAAATATATAATATCCAATTTAATTAACCTCTAATTCATGGTTCAAAATTTGATAATATGTTGCACTAATACAAAACAGAACATTAATATATTTTTCATGATTTTTAAATATATGAAAGTGTGTGTATTAATTATATTATGTAAACTACACCTTATTTCTAACAAAATCTATACAACATGAAAATATTACTGGAGTACAAGATTAATTATTTTTCTTCAATTCTACATGTTAAAAGAAAATTATTGGCACTGGTTTTACTAATTTATCATTTTTCTATGAATTACTATGTAATTCTTAAGCCTACAAGCAATCAACTTTGACATTTAAATTAAGTCATTAATCATTCAAAAACTGAAGTCGACCCTTAAAACAAAGTTACAGATCTTTGTCTAAAGATTCCAACAAAATTTAGTTTACCATTTTATGATTTTTCCTTAAAGAGATATGGTATTTCTAAGTTAACAGCAAAAATTACATAAGGAGGTCCTTGACTACTATTCCACTGAGTCTAGGGCTTTGCAAGAAACCCCCTGGGTTTCTTTTCCTTCTAACCCGAGGTCCCTGGGCTGGGAACCGAGCAGAGCAGAGCAGTGACGGCCGTGTTCCGGCGACGGTGGTCGCCGGCGGCGAGGTCCAAGGGCAGGAATCGGGTCAAGGGCTTACTGCGGTCGTGTTGGGCTACGTGTCGTGGACGAGGACGGCCGGAACAGTGAAGTTCGGTTTGAGCCCGAGGTGACGGCGGAGGGGTCACCGTCGACGAGGGTGCTCCGGCGATGAACGTGGGCCAAGATCCTGCGCACGAGAACCAGTGAGTCGTGGAGAACGTGTACGTGCCATCAATTTGATGAAAACATGCAAGATTGAAGGAGTTCGACGGAGACCGAGGCGGCGGCGGCGAGGAAGATCGCCGGCGAGCGTCGGGAAGGCGCTGTGGTGCACCAGAGGGTCAATGGTTGGGTCCTACAGCTTCAGGGCGATGATGTGGTGCTGTCTAGGGTGATGTGGTGGCTCGGGATCGCTCGAGGGGTGCTGCCCACGGTGAGGCCGAGGGCGGCGGCGGATGTTGCTCGTCGGCGACGAGTTTCCAATAGAAATTGGAGGGCCGCAGGTGGTCGAGGAGCTTCAGTAGACTGTGGAAAAGCTTGTGCAGGTGGTGATTGAGGCGGAGGTGGTCCGGAGTGGG